>NW_019524995.1:106065-106162 GCF_002814215.2 Seriola lalandi dorsalis | reverse complement strand
GTACCCCCCCCCCCCCCCCCCGAGCAGAAATCGTTTCAGGCTCAGTAAGCAGTTGGCTGAATGAGCAATATAACTGGTTCTGATGGGAGGAGCGAGA
>NW_019524995.1:103741-106045 GCF_002814215.2 Seriola lalandi dorsalis | reverse complement strand
GGGGGGGTTGCCGATTGGCAGCCGATGTGGTGAAGAAGAAAAACCAGAAGCTCAGGGGGTTGGTGGGTTGGTGTCAGATGCTAAGACATACGCAGACATGATGGGTGCTGAAAGCTGGGCAGCTTGTAAGCACATTTGATCCTTGGCAAGGCCTTGACAGATCAGGAAAGGGGGGGGGGGGTTGGATAGACAGCTGATAAGAAGGAAGTGATATGTTTGAATGTATGACTGTCTTTTATTTAATCCGTGTTGGTTTGTCATCCAGTCGGTTTTTTTTTTACTTTATTTTTCCACCGAGCGTGCTTGGTCTTTTCCAGCAATGCCCTGCTTCATATTCATATTATTCCACACATCCCCACCTGGGAGTCACAGCTTTAACTTGAACTGACAGTTTACACAGTCATTTAAAAGCAGAGCAAGATTCAGGCTTTTAGATTCCATTAAACCAATTTCCATCAAACATGTGCTGACACTGCAAAACAAGGTTTTAATAAATAGTTTGCACTTACTAAAAGTTAATATTCTCTTTCACCAGCAGCATAATTAAAAAAAAAAAAAAAAAAGAGGATGTCGTCCTCCCACAGAACATTTAAATGAGTGTGATGAGTCTGACCTGTGTGAAGTGCTTTGAGAGGAGTTACAGTAACCTGAATAACAACGTGCAAGAGAAGCAGGAGATTAGCCAGCCTGCCCTGGTATTTGTTCAATGTAATGTACAGCCAGAGAGATGCCTGTGTAAATGTCATGGGTCCATCACCTGTGAGTCAGGAGCATGTTGAAGCTGGAGAACAAGCAAGAAACTGGAGAAACAGTTCGCTGCCAGGTACCTGAGGAGGGAGAGAAGGGCAACAAATCTGCTGTTGTTACGAGTCCACTGGTTCCTGTGGATTCATGTGTAAAGATACTTAACAGAGATCTGAGTGCTAAATGGAGCAGGAGGGGAAAAGAAATGGGGGAAATTATCTAATCAATTGTTTGTTGTTTTGTTTGTAACTGGGCACATTTATATTTTTAAAAAGTCAGTGTGGATATTTAAAGGTGCTATTTTATCCAGCATTAGCATCAACAGCTGTTTAATTACCAGTCTAGAAGAAACGTTGCGGGTTCAGCATCAAACTTCATCTCCAGCAGGGGAAAGCAACGCTAATGATAACTCTTGTCTCTATCGCAGCTTTTCTTCGACCGAAGTTAGCAAGCTAACCAGCTAGCCAAGTTTCCTTCCTACCTCCATGTTTGCTTTAGTAGGAGTCTCACTGCTTTTCATGCATTGCCTTGCTTGTTATTCCCACTACTTGTTAATCAGCAGAATAGTGTATCAATAATCAAAACATCGCTCCATGTGGTATTTTAAGGTTAGTTTCCTAGAGTCTACATCTACTTTCTACATCTTCATGGTATAAATTCATAATACAAAGATAGTGAATAGATTTACAGATGCCTCTATAATTCATTTTTGCTGCAGTACCACAGTTGGCCACTGGGGAAAAACTGGTCGCAAGGGTAACTCTCACTTGCCTCTTGCTGCTGTGGAGGGAAACGGTGACCTGAAGCTGAGCAGGTTTCAGTCTTTAAGATTTGCTGCATTGAATCAGAAACTTGAGAACTGTTGTGGTGTCCGGGTTTGGAGGTCCCGTCCCTGCTGGTTCCTGTCCCTCACGGACACGGATGTTTCTGCTCATGCTTCATGCCTGTGTAGTTCAGTGCGTAGGGAATAACACGAACATCAGCCAGGTTATTGGTTTAATCTCCAATGGGGGCCGACCATACTTAAATGGTATGTAGTGGAAGGTACTTTGGATGAGCACATCTGCTAAGCAGCATAGGTCAAGTGCATATGTGTGTGTGTGTCTCAGAGTGAATAAGTGTGTCTGCGTGCACATGGGAGGTGTATCGGCGAGTTAGTTTATCTGTATGAGTGAGCACCTGTCCTCGTAATGCCACAGCCCTTCACAGTTCACTGCCTCGTTCCAGCTAATTTCAGTCCAGAGGCATCGGAGCCGAGTCTTGATTATGCTCCATAACAAAGTGAAAAGAAGCCCTAATTTCCACTTCAGGCTCCCTGCTGAGAATCATTATCTGCATTCGTACCGTTACGCCAAAGGTCACACTGATTTCTTCAGTCATGTGCAGACAGACGCGCTGCTCCAAAATGGGTCGCAGAGATTAATCTTTCCCACTTCCTTGTCCACGTTGGACGCCTACTTTTTTTGTTGAGCACAAGTGAAGAGCAGGAATTACAGGCTGCTATCTCCAGCTCTGCAATATAACTGGAAGGTGATTAGTTTTTTTTTTTGTTTTTTTTTT
>NW_019524995.1:67229-103036 GCF_002814215.2 Seriola lalandi dorsalis | reverse complement strand
GGGAAAGTGGTCTCAGGCTTTTAGAACCCACAGTCAATAACATCAACATATACTGGCAGACTTCAGGATGGATATATATTTATGTAATAATGTCTACAATATAAGTAAACGTACATAAAGACACATTTGTATGGGCTAGACATAGATGCTAATATATGAAATTGTTCAAACTTGTAATAGGTTTTATATACATTTTGTTTTTATTTTATATGTACATGTACATATATATACATTTGCATATGGGTTAGCATATAGGCTAATACTAAGACGTTTTGGAGGCAGCTCATGTTTCTGTCTCGGGTTAAAGGGAGGTGGAATTTCCTCGTGACGACAACGCATCACTTCTCTCAGTCTCACTTTCATTCAGTCACTGGAGAGATCGGTGCAGAGGTTGATGGTGACATCTGACCAGTTAGAGTGCAGTTTAATCAACGACTCCACTCCACATTAATCTCAGCTGATGTCAAAGAGGCTGGTAATAAAAAATGTATAATGTGGCTCACCGGCCTCACACACACACTTCCATTCTGTGTGGGGGGGATGTAATTTTCATGTGGTGGATATAGGATTTTGATGAGGAATGGCAAATGTTTTGAGAGGCGACTCTGGCAACGCTTGAGGCGAGCAAACAAAACAGGTTTTGTGACGTCTATCTCTTGAGTGAAGACAGACCAAGGATCGCGTCAGATTGATACTAGTTCTTGCTTCTTGCATGCTTGCAGGGTGTTTTTTGTTTGCTTGAATAATTCAGGAATATTTCCTTCTCATCTCCCTTTAAATGTAATCAAGCCAGGCTGTAATTATAATCCTTCGGAGGACCTTTCAACATACCTTCCAGGCACTTATTGGGAATTTGCATTTGTAATTGCTCTCTCTTCCTGCTGTGCTTCACTGATTTGCAGAATAGCAATAAACAAAACATGTCTCCGAGTGCTTCTAACGGGAAATCAATAGGGAATCGTTCCTTTTAATCATCTGATACTTTGATTGGGGAGGGAGGGGGGCTGTTTTAATTTTCAAGTGTAGAACCTCATCCAGACCCGAGCCTCAGTAGCTGAAATGTTTCAGGTTTTTATTCACACAAAAAAAACCAATAATCCATCCATCAGCGGCCATTTGTCATGTTGAAGTGTCCTTGAGCAAGACCAATGAACCTTCTCCCCCCCGGGGGGCATCGGCTCCTTCTATGACCGTTTCCTTCACAGTCAACACATTTTGAATTGGAGTCAGTCAAGTTAACGAGCAGGAGAGAATATTGACTGGGACATTATTGTCACGATGATTGGCAAGTCGAATTCTTACTTAAATGGACACTGTTACCATTAATGTTAAAACACGACACTTGGGAACAAGCCGCCGGGAGAGGAAGTGTCTTTGAAGCCGAGTGTTGAAAGAGGACACACAGTACAAACACTGTCTTAACACCACTGTTTGAGTTTTGACCAGTAAAAATTAAAGTCTTTCATATGCAGATTCAGCCGTTTTTCTAAGGTTTCTCTTTTTGCTTCTTTACAAACATCAACAATAAGAAATGCAGAAAATTTGAATGCAAATTGATTTAATTTTCCTGTAGGATTTTCTTGATCTGAATCATCTCACGGTTGAAAAATGAGCCGCGCTCCCCTGTGAATCTTGTGAGCATGAGTCATTATTTTAAACTTACAATACAGTGATGTGGTGTCTCCTGTGTGTGCAGTGAAGAATCCACTTAAACAACCTTATAGCCTCAGAGACAAACAGAAACTGTGATTTCCTTTTTTGACCTCTTTCTTTCATCCAGCCTTACACCGTGTTAATGTTAAGCTATGTATTGTTCGAATGACTCGCACAATGTCGGTGTCGGCCTACACAATATCCGAGCTGTAGCTTCACTCCTGTGCTGGTGTCTGTACAGGCACAGTGTTAGGTGGTAGGTCACCTAATACAATCGCTGTACTTATGACCATTGAATGGAAGAAAATAGACTGGAAGTGTAAAACTATGCCTCTGGTTGTGGTATTGCACATACAGCGAGGGGGAACCCGGAGGTGGTACGTGGCCTCTGTGGAGAGCTGGACTGATTAAAACATGACTGAAATGCTCCTCCTGTGTAAACAAACCTTTACAACAACCTGAACATGTGCGGCAATCGTACTTTATACCAATTTCTGTGCCCATATCTCTGTTTCAAATCCTAACGGATGTAGCCCAGAACCTAAGAGGGAAGAGGACATCGACATCCAGCCTACAAAGCTCTTCATGGTCACTTTTTGTTGATTGGAGAAACAGCCCTCAGCACAACACCAGACCTGCTGTATGTGACTGGCTGAACAAACTATTGTGCAGGGATTCAGAAGTCTGAAAGCACAAACTACCACCGTTATGGTATTTAAGGCCCTTGTTCAGACCTGGAGTGTATGTGTCTTCAGTGATCTGATCAGCAGTAAGTAGATCGGTTCACACCTGGCGTTAGAACACGTCTCAAGTAACCACTTGTGATCGGATCTCACTTCCCCGCTCTGTATGCAAATAAACATGTATGTGTCGTTGTTTTTAGCCAGTCTGACGGACGGGTCTGTTGTCAGTGTGTGTGTGTGTGTGTGTGTGTGTGTGTCTGAGAGAGAGAGCGGGACACGGAGGAGTTAAGCGAATCAATGCACTGCTCTCAGCTCTACGTTGGAATAAGGTTTTAGCCATTTGAAATACTAAAATATCTTCAGTTTGTTATGAAGCTGTGCTGGGACTAATTAGATTGTGAAATGAGTCCTTCTTTTTCCTGGGTGTGGCCCAACCTTTCCCAAGATTCATTGCGTTCATAAAAGCAAACAGATAACTTGGGGATTACCCTTTTTTTTTTTTTTTTAAATGTAAATATTGAGTTTCAGTTCATTTCGTCAGCTAACGGCACAACCGTAAAAACGGTACACAACCTGTCCATTTTTATTGAGTCTCGTAGCAGCAGTGTTCTTACAGCTGAAAACACAGCGAGTGGAGCCAGAAGACAAGAGCACGACCTCGTATTTAAACTGGGAGCAGACCAGTACAACCACACTGTGGTAAGTGTCAGCCGCTGGAGCAGTTTGCGATCACTGCCTTGCTCAACAGCCCCACAGAAGAGTAGTTGCTATGTAGTCAAATGAGTGTTGGGTACATCATCTTCAAAAAAAAAAAGCATAGTGCTATTAAAAAGTAGTATTTAGCAGTTAAAAGAGAAGAGAAATTATAAAAGCTGCAGCCTAATTAAATCTAACATGTCCCTATAGATATCCAGATTTGCCACCATTCTACTAAAATCAATTATTTTCCTTTTTTTAAAGCAAATGTTGGAAAATGTTAGAGGAAGCCATGTGTTGCATCACAAGCTGTGTATTCAACAAGCGCATCCTCTTTTTGAAACAACAACTAAGGATTTAATTGGATTTTGCTCATTATCAGCTCTTTTTTTTTGTGTCATCTTTCCCTCTGCTTCTGTCTGGCTTCTTTGGAAATAAAGTGCATTCATTTACTTCTTGGTCCATTTCTTTCCGCAGCAGTATGAAGCCGGGGGGGGGGGGGGGGGGGGGGGGGGAGCAGGCTGGCTAACCGCTGGGTGATGTGTGGTTTATGGATGACTTCTTCTGGGGCTCTCAGGGAGTCTGTGTCTAAGTGTAGCTCCTTAAGGGCTGAATTAGCCCCCTGATCCCTTAATCAATTTGGAGAGGAAGGGAAAATTAACACGAGGCCTACTTCTAAGTTCTCCAAACAAATCCAAATGGCACAGGTTTGCAGGTTCAAAACAAAGAGAGCCATATTTGTCGTCATGCTTGAACCAGAAAAAAAAAAAAAACAAGAGATGTGCAGTTCTCAAAGAATTCACCTTGCTAACCGTTGATAAGTCATATGAAGATGCATTCATATGTCAGGTCACTGATCGCAACCTGCAGCAATTACACTCGGGCACAGAAACGTGTGAACATCTTCTGTGACCTGTATAAATCTCATCCTGAGGCATATTTTAAAGCATTATCTGTGCTATAATGAAATATTCAAATGCAGCCCACCTGCCTCCACCACGATGGAGCAGGTAAGTCTGTAATGATGACATAACGGCCTGGAAGGAATGAATGGGATTTCGCGGTGAAAATGAATCAGGGAGTATCCAGGACTCTCAGTGTGACGGATGAGGAGGCCAGAAAGTGGGTCAGAACCACAGGTTGGTTGGTTGGCTGCACAAGTGGGCCGAGACACAACGCCCAGGGCAATGAAGGAGTGTCTCTGCTCTTGCATTTCCCTCATTAGCATCGTAGATTCTTGTGGGGGTTTTTTTCTTTCTAAAGAGACCAGAGATAAAGTGAAAGTACGGACAAACAGAGGGAGCGCATCTAACAGTATGTTTGGAATAAACTCTCCAAGATCTAAAACCTGTACGTTCTCAGAGGCTCATAGCGAAGAAAGAATACCTGGCACCAGAAAGTGGTCTCACTAAGATAAACCAATATGTGGTTCATGCATTAAACATGAACTGCTCAGTTTGGATGTGCCGTCCCTGAGAGTTAAGGCTTTGAAAGGAACTCATTCATATTTTAATCACACTGGAGGTTCAATTAATCATTGCACAGTTTAAGGGTGAAATTGATGAATATTCAGTTGCCAAGTGAAACGACTTCTGACCCCAGCTACTTGCAGTGGTTTTAATCATATTCATGCATATTGTGCTTCATCTGCTGGTTGTAATCTCCGAGGAGAAGCGTCATACCACTCAAGGTTGCGTTTATAAAAAAAAAATATATATATATATATATTTGTGATGCATGTTGGTGTGTTTAATGGGATAAAACCATCTGAAAATAGAAATGTGACAGCTTCTTTTTTTTTTTTGGTGACACTGACACAAAGAGGCATGAAAGTAAAATAAAGGAATGTGGCATATTCTGCATATTCATCTTCTGCTCTCTGTGGTCTGACGACCCTGAGAGACAAATGAACTCTAAGAGACTTTGCAGCTTGGATATTCAAATGAGTGGCTCTTTAACCAACTATTATGTGTGTTATGAGGTTCATTTAGATGACTGACAGTGAATTATCTGGCAATGCTGATGATATACACAGTGTTGCCAAGTGGCAAACTTCAGGGCTGAAAAATGAAGCCAATATGGAAGAGCTAAAAACTGAAGTTCCTCAAATTGCCACTTGAATCAGTCTATCCCCATAGACTCAAGCCCATCTTTACAGCAGAAATAAACATGTTTACAGCCTGCTATAAAAACGGTTTTGGCCCCTATAGCTGGTTTCCTCCTTCATGACAACTGTACGAGGGGTGAATTTTTATTTAACTCACATGTTTTAAATTTAACTAAGGCTTAAAGTTCTGCATAATTGAGGGCGTGCTGCTTTGAGTGACAGGTGGGCGAGCGTATCCTTGCCACAAACCAGCATACAACAAAGTCTCTGCTCCTCAGACGCCTCATCTCTTTGCACATTTTTGGATTAGCTGGAAGTTAGGTGGAATCGGTCACTGCCAAGATGGCGACAGCAGAGCAGCACACTCTGAGCTTCAAAACTGCCCGTCAGACACCTGCGGGTGATGTCATGGAGGCTACTTCCATCTTTATTTACAGTCTGAGTGCTGTGTTTTTTCTTTTGACTGGTGTGTCTTCATTTCACTTTGTTATCCAGTAACATAACACGCGGACTGTGCAGCAATTAGTAACTGCAAACATGTTCTGGAATCACCTTTACAGTTAAATCGGGACAAGGAAATGCAACCTACAAGTGGTGTCTTTTAAACCTTTAAAGTAACTACACCCCAAATTAATTATTTTTTACACTTTGCACATAATCACCCGATAGATGCAGAAATGTTATACATGTATAACATTTATTTCTCTGCAGATACCGAGTCTCTTCTAGGCATTAAAGCACAACCTCATTGTCCTCATTTCATCTAATCCAGAATCCATTCCAACTTAGTTACTTCTGAGTCACACCCACCTACTGGATTCACTGCATTGTTTGGTTTAAACTGTAATGTGAGATGCAACATGTGTAGTCAGCTAACATGCCTCATTCATGTAAAGAATGAAAAGAAAGCACAGGAAGCTTTTTTGTTGCATGAAAAATACAGAATGTATGTATGCTATATGTCCTTGGTCACTTTGGACTATCGGTTTTGGCACTGTGTACCATGTTATGCTTACTTTACTGTATGTTCAGGAAAAACCACAATGAGACCATAAAAGGTGGTTTTCTTTCACTGTCTGCACACAGACACTGGGAAAAATACTAAAAAAGCACATGACAAAGACAGAAGATTAACAAGGACAAGTATCCAAAATGTACAAAAGCCTATCATGTAAGCAAGATGGCAAAGGTCCTGTGCTGAAGCAGTCTTTTGAACGGACCTAGTCTTATTACTTTTCATTGTGGAGGAATCTGTCCAGCAGTGATACAAAGGGTCAAAAGGTGCACTCTTGAACATGGTACAAGGACAACAGGACCTCACCACTGAGTGCAAGAGGACAATACAGGAATAAATGAGAGAATATACTTGCTGTCATTATTCAGATCATTTTGTGAAGACCATGAAGCATCAGCACTGACCATAGACCGTATGGCTCTGAAGGATGTTTTACTTGGCACATTTTCTTCTAATAACCACTTAGGTTATCAGAACCAGAACCAGATTAAGTCAAAGATAGAACAAGGTCAAAGGTGCCTTGCTAAGAACACTTCTTTATTTGTTCATTCCTGAAAAGATGACGTTTTTAGAGATCCTTGACGTGAGACCCCACAAACCTGAAGCCGTATGTGGGACTTTGGCAGAAGATACCAGAGAAGAATGAAACGTTGATTTTTTTTTTTTCTCTTTTATTGGCAAGTAAATTACAAGCTAAATAGCCAGTCACATGGCGGTGATCTCCTCCAACAAAATGGGCTGACATTGATCTGCCCTGTTATGGACAAATAAGGGTGGGTCTAATCTTCTTACACGCGCTATCGCCCCTGCTGATTAACCAGGAATTAAATATGCGCTGGGTTGCACAGTCCTGCACAAGAACATTTCAGTGGGTCGCTTTTTTAAGAGCCACTGAGTATCTCTAGACAGCAATTTAGCGCTTTAGCTCCCTTGGCCACGCTGGCTGGAAAATTACGGCGCCGGGCTGCTGAACGCTGAAACATTAAAGGAGGATCCTCAGTGTCTCACTGGCTGCCAGGAACCCTGAAATGCAGATGAGACCATATGGCTGGGAGAGTCTGCATGAGGAGAGGTGAGGATGCTCAACTCAGAACTGAATGGAGGGATAAAGCAAGACAGAGGAGGGGGGAAAAAGAGTGGAACAAATACAGACACATTCACTCTACAGGCCTTCATGCTCAGCTCCAAATTTCCACTCATATCTGAATTCTTTCTGTGACTGTCCATTTCTCTTCCAGGACGCAAACCATAGCTGAGACCAATGTGAGCTGACAGCGCTATTGAAAAGGTTCAGAGAGACAGTAATGAAAGATGTCATGTGTTTTTTGGACGTACACTTTTTCCTGCTTATTTTCAAGCCCGTTTGTTTTTCACTATGTGCTTTTGACTTTTGGCTGAATTGAGGAATCTCCAGTCAAGGCTTCCTATCTATCGCTGCATCTCATTACCGAGCTAATGTATGCTCGCCTCGGCCAAAACATCGAATATTGACAAAATTACATTCAGTGAATATCAGTCTTACCTTTGCATATAGGGATCTACAGGTTGTTCCTCCAACTTGTCAGGTAACTGAGGTTACGTCCTGTACTGGCATTGATTGCTGGCACTGGACGTAAATCATGCACCACAGAATTTTTTTATGTGTTTTTGTTTTTTACTCCACAATCAATTTATTCCATATCCTAGTGTATGTCTGCTCTATAGTGTCTGCACCGAGTGGCAACCTCCAGGGCTGAAAAATTAAGTATCAAAAACTGCAGTTCCTTAAATGACCACTTGAGGCTAACTCCAATAGTGAGTCAATCCCCCATAGACTCCCATATTAAAATGTCCAACTTTACAGCAGAAATAAACATAACCTGGTACAAAAAACAGTTTCGGTGTCCAGCTTATTTCCCCCTTGATGACAACTGTATGAGGGGTGAATTTTTGTATAACTCACTCGTGTAAATTTTATCAAGCCTTAAAGTTATGCATAATTTAGGGCGTGGCCACTTTGAGTGACAGGTGGATGCCGTCACAGTCAGTTAGCTGTTTGCGAGACGCCACTATGCCTTTCTGTTCAGTTAATTGACTAGAATTTTTTTTCTCATCTCAAAAAACACAAGCACAGACTTCCTCACGTTCTGCTAGTTTTCTGTTATATTGGCACTAATTAGCATGTATCAATGTTTGTGCTCATCACACCTAGCTTTTAACTTGTTAATTCACTATATGAGGCTTGTTACCTTAGATCGTTATAGTTACTTAGCCAGCAAATGAATTAGCCTTGGGTTAGCCTTGAAGCAAGCATGCACCAAAGTCTCAGCTCCACACACACACCCCACTTCTTTACCCATTTTTGGATTAGCCAGGAGTTAGGCGGAGTCAGATGCTGCCCACATGGCGACGGCTGAAAAAGCTTTACTTCAATAATAGAAACCTATAGGTGACATCACGGCGGCTACGTCCATTATTATAAAATCTATGGTCTGCACCGAGGTCCATGAGGAAAGACATTTTGTTTCCCTGTGTGTGCGTGCGTGCGTGTGTGTGTGTGTGTGTGTGTGTGTGTGTGTGTGCGTGTGTGTGTAAATAACATATACCTGAACCTGAATGGTATTGATCAGATCTGCATTACTTTCCAACACTTCCAGCTTCACTGCAAGCGCAGTCAGAGTGACAGAACTTTGTCTTTTTGACTCTGCAAAGTAGCAACCTGTCTAAAATAAAGTCCTGCTCCTCTCCACAGGAGCGGATCCACTGCTCCTGGATACTGTGACGAGTCCGCTCCAATTCCTGCAGTAGACAATAGTGGCAGGTGTGTGTGTGTGTGTGTGTGTGTGTGTGTGTGTGTGTGTCTGTTTGTGTTAGCGTCCATGTGTGTCTTCACACACTCGTGGGCATGTGTACGTGACTCCTGTTGGTGTGTGTGTGAGTTTGTGTAGGTGATGGAGAGTCCACTACAGCAGGAAGGCAGAGGGAAATGCATCACTCTAAATAACAGTGCTTAGAGTTGGCAGCAAGGGAGGGAAGGGTTGCCGAGCCTTGGGGGGATAGTAGGCGGACAAATGCATCACGCGCTCTTTTTACAGAATCCACAGACGGCAACCTTTTGCTCATATAAAGACGATAATGAATCAGAGCCGAGATGGATGTCAGACAGAGCCACTTCGCCTCGCCCTGCTCTCCAGCCCAGCAGGTGGTCTCCAGCTCCGGCCTTGTTTGTCTTTTGGCCCTTGCCGTAGCAGGAGTCATTACCCTTAACATGAAGAGCAAGACAGATGAAGCCAAGGCGCATACATACAAGCACGCACTTGCAAACACATATCCTCACCGGCCTCCTGTTTACAATAGGAACATCACTTTCTCAGAACACAGCTGCTCCCAGAGGAGCCAAGGGATTCTGGGAGCTGCTTCTCCTCTGCAACCTCTGTTGCTGCGCTGCTGAATTTCAGGAACAGAGGGATGAATAAATAGAAAATCAATGTGGCTTCATGGTGTGAGGATGCAGGGCTATTTTCCCAATTACAGCAAATGTTGCTTCTAGTCAGTGGTGCATATCAGCCCTTTGCTGAGCCACCTGACATTCATCACAATTCCTTTGATGTTGCCAGGTCTGGTGCTGGGGTTCAATAGCATTGTGTTGAATCGAAGGATAGTGCTGAATCCACTATTTGAATCCAAGCCCTTTTTTGAAGTCTTTTTTTTTTTTTTTTTTACTGTATTCAACAAGAAACAATGAAAACAATATGCATAAATACTGTGCTACAGCTTTGGTGCAGCATAAAAACTTACCTGCATGTGTAAAGACTGCTCAATTATAAAAAAGGTTAAAAAGCGTGGTCATTAATCTTTAGTGCTGTTACATAAACAGCACTTTCATCCACACATCCAAATAAGACGTGTGGGACATTCTTTGGGTATTAGGAGCTTTCTTTGGACATGTATACAGCGCATTCAGATTATGCATCTTAGTTTGGGTTTTTGCAGCAGTGTGAGACACACAGCCTCTCGTCTGTTTGCGTCAGCTCTGTGCGTTGTACACAAACCTACTAGAGTTACTTACAGTTGGCAATGCTGAGCTAGAGATGCACGCCCAAAAGAAGAACCCATGTTTCTGCATGGAAGGAGAAACTACTTCCTATTTTTTCATCTTTTACATCTTTGAAAGACTTGGATAACAACAGGTTTTTGGGTGTGCGCAAATATTGCAATTCCAGTCAAAGCATGCACAGCTGCATGTAAACAGGAATATTAATTTTCGTTAGCCATACAAACAGCTTAGTAGGAATGTTGTCAGGACAAAAACTGGAATATTTTGTGCATGTAAACACAGTATAAATATACCTAAATCCTGCCTCTCTACAGTTTGAGTTTTCACAATCCTCATCTAAACATGCTTCGTTTCATATTAGAGCAACGCTGGTCAATTACTGTGGCACTGAGGTGGGTGTATTGTTTTTACCAATATGTATGTGCAAGATTAAGATTCTATGATTTCATGTCCTAACCAGAATGACGGGGGGAAGAAAAATACCTCCAAACTAAAATGGAGCAAAGACTTGCTAAATAATGAATTGGTGACAGAGGAAAATGGTCTGAATTCATATCAGTTGGTATATGTTATCTGATATATGGCAGAGTGCTGTATCAGAGCAGTCTTATTTAAAAAAATCTTTCCCTGGGATTGAAGATCAATTTAAATAGCTTTCTTCTGCTTTAAAGCACCATATGTGAGCAGACCCATTCTAAATTGGCTCTGACAAACAATGCCTCATGGGATTTGATTGAGTGAATAATAATAATAAAAAGGAAAAAGATACCTTTTCACAGCTTTTTTTTTTGTTAAAGTCACTCCGGAAACTTTTCTTGGGAAGAGCAAGCTTTGAAATTCAAATGTGCCATGGTGGCTGTGTAACAACACAGTATGAGAACAATCTCTAAGCACAGACACAGACTAGACGGCATGGCATCTTCTTTCTTCAAATGCTGCCAAAATAATTGAAAGGAGTCCCTCTGAGGACAGATCATCAAATGTTTGTTTTTCACATGATCCGCGAACTTCGCCAGCTTTAAAGTGGCCTTGACAGCAGCAGGGAGAACACTTCTGTTTTTCCATCTGTGATGCAAAAGGCAGTTCAAATGGCTGCTAAAATACGGCAAATAGCGCATGTAGCGTTGGTTGCTTAAAATGGTCCCAAAGCACATCTCTTCAACCGCTCCCAGCTGAGAAACATGCATGAGTTTCTGGCCTAATTTCAGGTGGAGTACACTGCAAACGAGCCCATCTCTGTTTGTAAAGCAGCCCAGACATTCCCTTTCTCTCCTCAAGTGCTCTTGTGCTACAGCGCAGCGGCATGTGTTTTGATGGTAGCACTATGGCAGTTTCTAAGAGTCCAATTGAAGACGCCCATCAAGGCTAACTGCTCCTAATGAAGGCCGTTTCTTCCACTGACTCCTTAACATCGGGCTTGTGATCGAAGCTGAAAAGATATTGCTTTGTGCTGCCGTGGTTTTTCAAGTTGACTGGCCTCGCGGAGCAATGAAGTTATCAAGTAAACATTGTACTTCATAAGACATTTCTTTCTCAAAGTGATCCCTACTTAGCCTGCTGCTCAGTAGTGGGCATTTAACTCAATGCCATTCCAAATCCAACATGAGCCATATGACTAATAAGCGTCCTTCCTCTTGTCATCCTAGGATAGAAATATGAAAATGAGCCAGAATTACTGCTGATATTTTCATAATAACTGTGTCAATAATGTCTAAACCTCAGTGACAGCCACGCAAATCCTCACTAATGCATACAGTGCTGTCAAATTAGCATTGCAATGTCTCTCAAATGACTTGAAATCACGTTTAATAAATATCATAGGTGCATGTCAAAAAATCTATATGACCAAAGATGGGAAACACACACACACACACACACACACACACTGAATACAGTTCAAATATGTATACAGGTATCCAGCCATGCAAGTAGTTTGGTTTCATTAGTGCAGTGCTGTGAGATATCCACCTCTGAGATTTCTGCCTTCAATAAAAACCAATACAATGGAGATGGATGGAATTTCATTCGAGGGATGACATTTTAAAATTATCCAGAGAAATTTCTATTTCTGGAAGAGGGTGTTTGCAGTTCCATATAGTTGATTTAATTTCAGCATGATTTCCATTTAAATGTCAGTAGACTAGATTGTTCTAGACAGAGGAACCATGATATTAAACGCTGCTCTTGAACGTAGCATTTTCACCTGCAGGGATTTCTAGGAAATGTGGATTGTACTTCTCATATGTATTTTCCTTGTTTGACTCAGAGCCCCAATTTTAGGTTTTAGACATTTCTTTGCTATTGGATAAATGAAAATAACTTTTTTTTTTTTACAATGCTATTTACACAGTATTTTAACACTGAACTGCACCATGTCTAATGAGATCTTTGTGCTTGTGCATCATACTGCACAGAGTGACGGAGAATATGCTTCTAACCTCACCCCCTCACATCTAACCTGGTCCGTTCCTTTGATTCTGTGCAGCACTAAGTCCAGCTTCACACAAGTGAGTGCTTGCAAAACGGAAACACAAGGAAAAAAAAAAAAAAAAAAAAAAAAAAGAGCTGTGTCACCTTTGGGTGATCCCTTCTCCAAACAAAAACTCCTGGTATCGTTTGATCGCGTGACAGCTCGGTCAGTTGTTTTGTGGCTCTGGCTGGCAAAACTATGGAGATCACACACAGCAGAATGGGCCCATCTCCCAGGCAAACTTTTAGCAAACCTGCCAGCTTACTGCTTATGACAGAAAAGCTTCCTCTACCACGTATACAGCAGTACATTGAAAGCCAGGCTGCATCAACGTGCAGTCTCATGTTAATAAAACATTAAATGCTTGAATAACTTTCACCTTCATGTTTTTATGTTGTGTAATTGAAATTAAACTCTCAATTAATTTAAATCATGTGTCACAAATACATTTTCCATACCAGGCCAAAAGCTTAGGAAAGAAAGCATTAGCCCACCTAAACACTTACTGTAGGAAACTGTAGGTCATTTATTTGTGTGTGGTTTTAAGAACCAAAAACCATCTCAGTGTAGTTTTACATCTAATCTCTCAGACTTCTCTCTGGAGCTAACAACAGGTTGGTGAGCCAATCAGAAGAGAGGAGGCTCTGAGATTCTCTTCTGATTGGATGACTGTTTTCTGAGTGATCGAATGAAAATATAGCAGACTTCAGGTAAAACACTCAGAGAATCCAAATCCTGCAAGGTTGGATAGTGGGTGCAGGTGGGCTATGCTTTGGGAATGAATGACTGTGGTGATTGTTTCATTGTGACATCACAAAGTTACAGAAGTCCTGATGGATTGTTTTAAGGCTCAGTTTCTGAATACAGGCTGTGTGTATTTCCCTGTGGACTGAGGCTTTGATACTTTCACAGTATTAATATAAAACGTAGAGCTGCTTTATAATCAAAAAAATAAATTGAAATATCACTTATCACAATATAGGACCTTTTCAAGGGGGCAATGTGATATATGGACTATCAATGCAGTTACTTAAATTGATACACAAATTGACTAAAAGTCAGTGAGAAAACAATATGAGCACACACACACACACACACACACACACACACACACACACACACACACACACACACACACACAAAAACAAAAAAACTCTTCTCTTTGTTATAGAGTGTCATACTTTCAATTAGTTTACTCAGCTGATTCGAGGTGACTGTGTGCTGCCCCAGCAATTAATGAGAGAGAGCTCAAGAGCTGCTGAGGCAGATCCCGAGGCAGCGCTGTCCACTTTATCTTAGCTTATATAGAAACACAGAGCTCAGACAATGATTTAGTGCCTGGGCTTCTACGAAAGGTCACAGCTATTCATATTACCATGGAAGACCTCCCATAAGACCACCGTACTGTATCATTGGGTAACGTACCACTGTTGGCTTTTTCATCAGCTCGTTCACAGCTGCCTGAAGGTGCGTCTGACGCCACGGTGACGCACAGTTCACTCAGTCAAGTTCAGTTTTATTCATGAAGCCCAAATATCACAAATCACAAATTTACCTCGAGGGGCGTAACAATCTGTAGAGCGTTACGACGCCCTCTGTTCTTAGATCCTCGAGTCAGACGAGGAAAATTCCCCCCAAAAAAACTTTACTGGGGAAAATGAGAGAGGACAGACCACAATAAGAGGCCGAAACAAATACAGTGAGGGAGGAGTTCAGTTGTGTGTGTGTGTGTGTTTGTGTGTTTGTGTGTGTGTGTGTGTGTGTGTGTGTGTGTGTGTGTGTGTGTGTGTAGTCTTTCAAACAAGCTCATTATGACGTGATTCAGATACTGTAAACCCAGTTTTCCAGAAAAGATTGACAGCTCAGCCTTGTTGTTTTGATTGCTAAGTGAGTTCATGCTGATTTCTGTGATTTCTGAACAACAGACTAAATCCAAAACTAAAGTCTTGGGGGTGATTTTTGTTGATTTGGCTTCAAATAAACAGGCAACCTTCCACATTACAACAATAAACAAAATACCAAACATAAAAAAAAGCTTCATCATACACTGAACTAAAAGTACAAACCGAACTTTGTGGAAAAACAAATGTGTTTCGGTTTGAGGCACTAATAAATTACAAGACTGTGATAGAAACTTTGCTTTCTTTTTGGCTACACTTCAAAATGTCATATTCAAAATGAATATGTATTAATTTGATTTAGACATTTCATGGTAAATATGTATTTGATCATTTGCTCTACAGCAAGCCACTTAAAAATACAGACATCTTGATATTTGTTTCTTTTTAGTTACACTTACCATCAGATCTATCAGCTGAAATGCCAAATTCATTCATGGTCCCCTGAGGACGAAGCCTAAAGATTTTAGTGGCCTTCTTTTCCTTGAGCACCGCCAGCAACTTTTCACTTATTCAGTGAAATCTCAACAGCATGCTTAATGGATGGACACAACATTTTGTAGAGATATTAAATGAAGTTATAGTGACCATTATTGATTATTGTTTATCAAGTCTGAAAACCATTTGTCAAGCCACTAACTTCACCGTTAAACTGCAGCAAAAACAAACCTGTGCTTTGTTTCCATGAGATTAAAAAACTCCCACTTCAGAGGGACTGCAGAGCCCGTCTCTCTGAAAAACAACAAGCAGGACAAGTTGTGACCAAGACACAGCGGTACCTGATCCCAGCCATATTATTTTCATGCTGAGAACTCAATTATCTGACGCCAATCTGTTGCCACCTCCAACCTGGCCTGTCAGCCCTGCTTCATTATGTTTTTCCTTCTGAGGATTTTATTTATTTTTTTCCCTCTTCCATTTCTTTGTTTGAATTTTGTCCCCGTCAGGTCTGTGGACACAAGCAGATTTGATGATGGCCCCTGAAGTAATTCCACCTTGCCAACAATCCTTTTTTTTTTTTTCTACAGGAGAATCAAAATATACTGTATATCTGACTCACCCTGGTTAATGAGGCTCTCCATGGACAGGCTGGGAGAAACAAAAACAGACTCTCTAATATTGAGACCAACCATAACCCTTATCTGTAATGTTTTCCTTTCAATCACACATTTCCTCTAATGTGCATATGTTTCCCAGTGAATGAAGAACGCAGCTGAAAAAGAAAAAGAAGAAATAAAAAGAAATTATATAGTGTACCATGCAAACAGACGATAAGGGAGTCAGTACTGCAGTGAAATATTGCTTATCAGTGCAAAAAATACAAAGTTCCTATCCAAGCATGAAGGGCTGCATCATTTCATGTGCAAACTAAGCAATCTAATTTAAAAGGTTTACAAGGTCTTTTTATAGGTTGAGCAAGTTTCATGATCATGAAACCCTTTGAAACCCACAGTGGAATCTGAAAATTGCACGGCTGTTTAAACCTACTTTTTTTTTTTCCATGCATTTCAAGCTCCTTGACTTTCTGTACACACAAGGTTTTCATCTGACAGCCTCGCAGTGGAGCCGGTGCTCTCTGTGACACCAACAGATAATACCAGCCAGGTTCAGCCATACCTGCTGGTGCTTTTGTTTGTAGTTTTCAAATGATGAACAAAACAAAAAAAAAAAACAAACGTCTTTGAAGATCAGTTTTCTCTGTAATTCTGGTGGACTAGAAAGCAGAGAGACGGAGAAGAAAGAAGGAGAGAGAGGGAAGAGCGGAAAGGAAAAAGCGCATGTTCACAGGGCGCCTCTTTGAAAAGTTCGACCTGTCGATTGGCAGGATGTGATGAGAGTGTGGGAGTGGCGAAGCGTGCTTCTGGGTTTTAGATAATAGTGGGACCCGGTTCCTCTGAATCAAAGTTTAAAAGCTGTTCGTGCAGTTTTGTCGCAAGCTCAAGCTGAGAGCGCTATCAGCTCGGTGCAGACACCTACACGGTCACATTCGCATGTCTGCAGGCTTTGACGAATACCTTAACATTTAGGTCATACACACACACACACACACACACACACACACACACCCTTTGCTACACACACTCAGATACTGACATCACATGATGCAAACACTGTACAGGTTTGCTGTTCCTTCCTAACATGCCTCTGTTACAAAATGTTGCATATATTACAGAGAAAAATGTGCTATAAACAGTGGGATAAAGAGGCTATTTCTAAGTTTTCTCTGCTGCTGAACGTGGTTTCTGAACGTGGGCGCGGGTGGTGGTGATTGTTGCTTGACGAGAGCTTTGGCCTTTGTGACGTTTACAAGACAAGAGGTTATAATACGTCCTCTGAGCAGTGCTATGTCTTCAGGGCAGATTGCAAAGCTACAGTGACTCGCTATCAGAAAGTGGTCGGCTGTTTGGTTAGCATGCTAACTTGAAAATACATGATAGAGAAAAGAGTTAACATTGGCATTGCTTTCCACCGCTGGAGACGGCTCATGGCGAGTAAAGGAACGAAGCGCTGTGGATAGCAGGCCAAATCAACAGGTGGGGATATAACCCTAACCATAAACCGTAAAGCCATGTTGACCAGTCAGTAGCCTGAAAAGAAAAGGTATCTCAGTAACGCAGTAAATTTGGCACCGATGTCCACTTGGACTCAAGGATGAATTGATTATATTTTGGCGGTCAAAGGTCAAGTTCACATTGACCTCAGTTTTGGCCTCTAAATTGTGAAATCTCAGGACCCCCTTGAAGGAATTTGTTTAGATTTGGCCTTAACATTCACTTGGACACAACGATGAGCTGATCAGAATTTGGTGGTCAAAGGTCAAGATCACTGTGACCTCACGGAACACGTTTTGGCCATAACGATGAAATGAAGTGGTGACAGTTTATATCCAAATGGTCAAAGGTCAACTTCACTGTGACATCATAATGTTCTGCAAAAATACTCATGCTGTAACACAAGAAGGGAAGATTGTGACCTTACTTCCTGCAAATTGGCTGGTTGGCGGAGGCGTACAACCAAGGGGCGGTAATTCTATTTTTGTCTTATTAGTGTTTGTGACAGTATTTTTTATTCTCATCAGCTCCAGCTCTAAATTGGACGTACTTGCATGCACCCAAAAAAAAAAAGGAAACTTACCCACAAACAAGTTGAATATTATAATGCACATGGTGTCCAACAGGATTGTGTCTCTTGAATAAGAAAAATATTGAACTTGTTGAATTGACTTTGTCAGTGAATCCACTGACCATCAACAAAGTTTAATGATTTTCTTTGGGCGACGTGTGAACCACATGACCTACAGAAGGAGTTTTTTCCCATCCGTGAGCAACCTCACTTTATCAGTTTCCTCTGTATCTCCTCAGTCAGATCTCACCAGGAGGCCAAGTCAGTCGACCCCCGGATGACTGATCTATATCCCATGAAAGAGGCGGCAGAATAACTGGTGTCCCCTTCTCATTTAATAGGCAGCCGAGATCGATGGCAGCCGATCAAAGATGGAGATAAAACAGGAGTGGTCAATCGCTACAGACCCTTTGATGTGGCTCAAGGTCACCTCATTAAGGCAATGCTTTAAATTCACATAATATGATTGTTCCTTTAGCTCCTGTTTAAATTTCCAAGAACATGTTGCTCTGAAATACACAAGGTGATTGGTTGGGCTTCTGTTAGGAACACTTAAAATTATGCCACACTATCAACCATCTGTGCTTGCAGTGTAGATTATGTAGCCTGAGGCGATACCAAAATCTCAGTGCAATCAAGACTTTTTCTCACCGGCACCCTGTGAGTAGCCTCGTTTAGCCTCTGCAGAATTACACTTGTATAACATTATGCATGTGTGTGTGTGTGTGTGTGTGTGTGTGTCATAGTCATTACATTAAATGGATTGCAAAGCATTCCTGGGTGTGTTTTCCTCTTAAAAGCCTGAGAGTTGTCCTCACTTTATGGCTCGACATGAGTGGTTTGATGAGTGTGCTGGCGGTGATCTGACCTTCCCTGCTGCCATGAACAAGGCTCCAACCATGAAGCATCAGAGGAGAAGTAGAAGCTGAATGTCAGTGTTAATGGCACATTATCTCTGTGACATCTTAATTCTGTCACAAAAGCTGATCTGTTAGAGTTACACTGCTCCAGCTGTTTCCTGTACACACAGATTTCTCTCTTGTTTCAGTGATGTAACTGAACTCCTGCACGGTATCCTATTTTAAACCAGATGGATATGATTGCCTTTATCATGTTCTGAGGAAATTCAGGACTCAAAAGCACAAACGGAGTCAGAGATGGCAAAAGAAGGGTTAGGGTTAGAGTCTTTACTGGGATGTTCAAAACAAGGCAAACAAACCAGGCAGGTAACGGCACGAAGGGGTGGCAGGCAGAATCGTCAAGCAGGTAGGCAAACGGTCAGGAACAGGCAGGTACGCAAACAAACTCTGCAGAGTTTGGCTTGGCAATGAGCACAAAGATAATCTGACAGGGAAACATGGGGATCATTAGGTGAATGGTAACAGATGTGTGCAGAGGTGGAGCAGTCAGCTGGTGGGAAACTGGGCAGAGGGGATACACTCAGGTATTTTTTTTTTTAAAATGTAGATTTTGGCCTTTCGTCCACTCTCAAACTCTGACCTGAGAGTGAAGACTTTCATAAACCTTGTTTTCAGTGTTGTCGTGTAGACTGGGAAAACAGAGTTTTTGGCTTGTAACCTTGCAATGCCATCGTTCAGAAACAAGATACCTTTCCTTTTCAAGCTACTGACTGGTCAACATGGCTTTAGGACCTGTTGATTTGGCATGCTGTCCACAGCGCTTGCCAGTTTTGGAATTGACACACATAGCTAGCGTTAGCAATAACAGTTTTACCTACCAGTCAAGAAGAAACATTACAAAAGCAACACCAATGTTAACTCTTGTCTCTATCACATCTTTTCTTCTACTGAAGTTAGCACGCTAACCAGCTAGCCCCAGCCCGTCTTAAAAAAAATAAATATAAAATAAAAGCAACAATGGCGAAACCACGTTCAGCGGCAGAGAAAACTTACAAATAGCCCCATTAAGACCAGAGAAGGTTTTAATAAAAACCTGTTTATGTGTGGTCTAGGCCTTACTCACAGTCCTCACTGTCCTCATCAGAAAACCTATATACCTGACAATGACCTCTTGTGGCTGTGCAAAAAATGTCTATCAGCCCCCATCGAGGGCAGAATCAGCCTGATGTAATAGTGTCAGAAAGGATCTTAGGAAGTATGTTGTTTCATTTCCCAAAGATAATCCTTCATGATCGTCAAATTTCTCTCTCATATCACACACTTAGGTGATGTGCTGCTGCATCTCGGGTGAATTCTTTATGTTCAAGACGACATAAAATAAAGTTGAGAAAATAACCAAAAAATAAGAAAAGTTACATCACCCTCTCCTGTGGATTCTGTATGTCCTCGAGTATGTCAGTGTGTTGCAGGAAAAGAAGTATCTTAAGTGGGAAGAATTCTAAAGCATGTCAAAAAAGAAAAATGTTAATGTTAGCTGTGGAGCATGCAGAGTCAGCCCCCATTACTCTTTGGCGGATACGGTAGGGGAGGTCCTGCGGTGTGGTACAGGAAGCTGTGACCTTTCAAGGAAGCCCGGGCACTAAATCACTGTCTGGCCTGCAACGTTGCCATGTAGGCCAAGATAAAGTGGACAGCTCTATCCGGGGATCTGCCTCAGTGACTCCTGAGACCCATCTCATTAATTGCTGGGGCAGCAGATGCAGGGGCAGTCACCTTTGGTTAGAATAATCTGGATTTCCAGTTTAACAAAAGAGCTGACACGACAGATTTGGCTGCAGCTCTAAAAAGTTGGAGCTAAATCTTTAGTGACTTTACTGTCTGAAATCACTTTCAAGTTAGATCAAAAAATTTACTGTACATTAAAAATAAACTTTCGCTTTTAAGCCAAAGCTATGAATTCCAAGAGTTAAAACTTTCTAATTTTGCCTAATGATGGTGTCACTGACTTAAACAGGCTTGCATCTCTATCTCATTTCAGCCTGCAGAGCTGAGAGATGAATCCAGGCTTCTTGTTGTACATGCATGACTGAAATTAAACCGCCTACAAACCAGTGATTAACTTCATAGGTCCATTGAGATTCTAAAAATATACCTCACCAAAAAAGACGTGTTTGTTTAAATTCAGATGCACAGCAGCATGGAGTCTGCCTCGGTTTCTATTTTAAGCCCACTTTGAAGATGCAACTGTAAAGTTCCACATTAGTGTGTGTGTGTGAGAGAGAGAGATCTGTGCAATGAAACTCTATTCATTAATTTATACGCATGTCACAAAAGATTTAGGCATTTCTTCATATGCACAAAGGTGACGGTGCAGATTCATTTTATACTAGGTCACCTGCAGAAAATTGGCCGGGGAACAGTGCAGTGCTGAAGGTGTACGCTTGTGTAGTGTAAAAAGCCAGGGGTTTGTCTCCCAGTGTTGCATGCATGACAAACCCAGCTTGACATCTGTGAAGGTTAATGTGCTGTGAACGCTCTCTGAAAGTCCTGAGTGGCACATGATGAAACTCTCTCATGTCTTGGGGAAGGGAAAAACAACGACCAGAAAGGTTTCTGAATTTCTTTTTTCATGGTGTCAGACACTTTAGCAAGCAAGTTTTAGTATTCCTCCTTCCCTGCACCTGTCGCAGTATTCATTGCTCAAGCACAAATGGTAGAATACATGGCCCAAAGTACGTCAACTTCAGAACATCACAGCCATATTTGATTGATTTAAAATCTCATTCTGAAAACCATGGGCTCTTTTAGGTTTTCCACCATATTTTGGAAACTGGCTGGAGGGATTTGCTCCCTTTCAGCCACAAGAGCCTTAGTGAGGTTGGCAACTGATGTTTGGTGAGAAGCCCTGATTCGCAGTAAGCATCTCACCTCATCCCCAAGGTGTTGGATGCGGTTGAGGTCAGGGCTCTGTGCAGGCCAGTCAAGTTCTTTCACCCCAAACTGCTGCTGAAACCATTTCTTCACATGGCTTTGTGCATGAGGCACTGTCACGTTGGAACAGGAGAGGTCTCAACCAAATTGGAAGCACAGTATTTTATAAAACAGTTGGTACCAGCCTTTGAAAACAAAGCTACTTCCCTGGTTGCCTACTTCCTCAGACTTGGATTTGATTATTTAGCACGGTGGCCCCTAAGGACAAAACACATACAGGAGTGAAGCAAAAACATTAAGGGACAAGTGCTACAAATCCAGAAATGCAACAAATACGAAAACTCATGCAACAAGAGTTGCTGAACTAGAAGTGCTTTGGGACTCTAGAGGGAGAGATGGGCTCGATTTGCATGTGTTTTCCCTATTTGTTTGTGTTTTTGTTGCATTTGTTGATTTAAGGATTTGTTGCACATTTCCCTTTTTTGTTTGTGCTCTCTCTCTTGTCCTTCATCCTTAGGGGGCCATCGTAATTTAGTCTCAAAGAAGTAAAATCACATTTGATTCATTAATTCATGATAATAAAAAACAAAGATTAAAAGAAAGTCTCAACATTCTTCTGCTGTTCTGTTCTGTTAATCATCAGAAATGAGGGGCCAAACCATGAAAAACAGCCCCAGACCGAAGGTATACATGAGCATGAGGACTGGGGTGTCCACCTACTTTTGGCCATATACTGCAAATGCAAGCTTGTTCATTCAGAATCCATTTAGGAGTCAGAAGGGAAATAAAAATAAGAGGCATCATATTTAAAAAAACAGCTATTTTTAGATTTTTTTTTTATTTTTTATTTTTTTGCATGTTACACAATCGTGATGTTTGAATGTTATTAACTCTGCCAGACTGCGTTTCTCTCCGGGGTGTAATCAGTGGTGATGTCTTAAAATCCAGCTGTCAGCAGACTGGTACATGACAAGAGTGTCTTTGCAATGGGAATAAAACTTCTGCAACAAAAAAAAAAAAAAAAAAAAAAAAAAAAAAAAGATGAAAAGACATAGTGATTAACGCTGACGTGCAGGTTTCATTTGGATCTTCCCAAAATGATTAAAAAAGACAAACTAATTAACAACTGTCCAACTTGTCAAAGAAAATCAGAATCACTCCGAGTCTTCAGTAAGAGAAGGAGAAAGAAAGGCTTTGCTGCTGCAGCCTGAGGGAGGGGGGCGGCATTTGTCCAGCTGAGGTGTTAATGACTCATTTAGAATAAGAGTAAATTATTCATACTCTATTATGCTGCATGTAAACATAGGCAGTGTACTGAGAGACATTTTCTCATTTCCATCTGTATCTCGACGGAGAAAAAAATCAAGTCACAAATGAGCAAATAAGGTTTCCTTCAATGACGAGGTGTCTTTGTTCTGTGAAAGGTAGATGCTAGAGACATGTACACTATCTCCAGGGACAAGGCGCACACACACACACACACACACACACACACACACACACACACACACACACACACACACACATACATACAGTACAGCTTCTGCTTCATCTGTAAGTTGTCACATTTTATGACATTAACAACATTATTAGCGCGGCTCTGTCAAAGAAAAGCCCTAAAAGAAAAGCACCACCCTCCCTTCCTCCAAAATATTAAAATGCCTCTTACTTTGAGTGACACCGAATTAGCATTTTTACATGAGTCATTTAGCTGTTATCCAAAAATGACTTACAATGTGTGCAGCAGCAGAATAAGCCTCAGTTCTTGGATCAGCAGACTCGCAGAGGAGGAAAGGGCCGAGCCTGCAGCACTTTGACATCCCTGTAACGCTGTAATAATCAGAAATAATAGCAGGGAGGTACAAGGGAATGAAACAGGCTGATATGAAAGAAAATGGAACAATGGATTACACATCCAGCGTGCTATCTTGTAAACTGCATGAAGGAGATAAAGCAATAATCAGAGTTTTTTTTTTTTTTTTCTTAAAATGAGAGATTGACATGAAGACAGTTTACAGTGAGCTGTGTATCAGTTTGGAGAGCGGAGACGGCCTCGACAAAGCAGCCCTGCTGAATAGGCTCCAGCTACAGCTTATTGCGTGTTCGACACCGATGATTGTCACCGCAAAGAGGAATTGTTAAGACTGACTAACAATGTGTGTAGCTGTGGATGCTTCCCTTCAAAGATTTAAAATTGTTCTGTTCCACAGCTTCACCCGTTTCCATTTGGATTTCCGCTCTAGTCATTAAATGTTAATGAAATGATTCACTATCATCATTTCTATGTGTGTAGTTTAGCATAACAATAACAGCTTTATACATACAGTGCTGCAAAAAGAAAATGCTGGTATTGTCAGACAAAGCACTGGAACTACAGTTAGTTGGTGTCTTTCCCAGCTGGTCCTACATACTAAACAACAATTTGTCATTGTCTCAAAATAACATTACAAGTATGGCTGTTACAGAGTATGACTGCTTTCTGATTTACCACCTCTATACTTAAGGTTTGGTTAGGGTTATGAAAGAAAGCTACTTGGTTAAAGGGGCTATTTGCACGTTTTTACTGCCGCACTTGGTTTCTTGCTGGGAGCGGGTGGTGGTGCTTGCCGTTTGACAAGCTAGCTTCAGCCATCGTTGCTTTTATAAGACGAGGTTATAATACGCCCTCTGAGCAGCGCTACGTCTTCAGGGCAGACTGGAGGCTACAGTGAGTCGCTATCAGAAATTGACGAGATGGGCCGGGGCTAGCTCGTTAGCATGCTAACCTCTGTAGAAGAAAACAAGTGGTAGAGACAAGAGTTAACATTGACGTTGCTTTCCACAGCTGGAAAGTTTGATGCTAAACTCGCAGACTGGTTCTAGACTGGTAGGTAAACAGCTGTTAATGCTAACGCTATAGCAATAACAAAAGCTCCTTTTAAGGTCAGGAAAAGAAAAGGCCATTTTTAAAAGAAAACAAAGTTGACTTTTGGTGAGAAGGGGGGGGGGTGAGCTGCAGTCACCCATGTCAAAGACGCTCTGTTGACCTATCCATCCAACTGACCTTCTCTGTATAAGGTTTTGTGGCTCTACAACAACGTTATACTGCTTCCACTTTTGCTTCTGACAGTCAGAGGTCATAAGTTGTGACATGGCTTGAGTTGCTTGTCAGGTAAACGCATTCATAGGTCATAAAGAGTCTCCATGCATCGGCCAAGTAAACTGATGCAGGGTCAGGAAAGAGGGTGCAGTGAGTACACAAGACGATATTTAAAAGTATTGGGATGGATAGTTTGTGACAGTTTCAGAAACATATCAGAGGAATCGTCAAACTTTAAATTAAATGTCAATTTACAGTGACAGTCAACTCTGGCCACACCCAAAACGAAGGAAGGAAAATGACCCAAAATGGTTAGAATAGTGGTTTCTAAACTGTGGGCCGTGACCCACTGGTGGGCCATGAAGGTATTGCAAGCGGGACACAAATCATTTGCAAAACAGTACAATTTTGATGAAAAATACAATTATAAAATATATTTTATATTGGCCCTGAAGCCAACGACAGGAACTTTTATGTTGTAGCCAGACCACAACATTATACTTACTTGCTGTCTCAGTCTGATTACGTGGTAAAAGATTACATCCATGGTAAAACTGGAGTATCAAAATGATAGCTGGTTAGCAACAGGAAGGGTTAAAACGAAACGAGACAGATGGTGAATCAACAAGTACATATTTCCCTGCTTTAATTTCAGTCCTGAATGTTCAATTGTTATCATTAAGATAAAAAGTGCTCTGACAACGTTTAAAAAATTTGAGTTGACGATGTAAACAGTACACATAAATGCTATTTTTTTTAATATTACTAAGGTTGATAAACCTCTCAACAACACCATTACATTGTCCCAGAAGTTAATATACTTTGACAAGTTAATATACCTTCACAATTGTCTGCTCACAGACTTAAAGACTCCTTCATGGTACTGTGTAGGAGTATGCAAGCACCCATTTCATGTTCTGAGAATCTCTAGACAGGTTCCTATCGGTAGCCAATGAGATGCTTTCAGGAGTTTACTTTTTGTTTCCATCTTAGCAGCACTCGTCCTCTCTGATGGTGTGTTCAGGGGAACTTAAGTGCTGAAAGAATCCATCAGTCTTTACGCAGCTAAAAATGTTCCAGTGGAGACTTGCAACCCAGTGCAAGTTAATTCCTGTTTAATCAACAGCAGCAACAGTGCATATAAGCAGCTTATTCTGGTCCTATTCACTGTGGGTCTGTTATACTGGGACAGATCAATGCCTCCTCTTTCACGTCTGAAGCATGTTGACTTTGTTCTCCTTTAGCTGGAAGTTTTTGTGATTCTAGAAATGGCAATTTTGAAGAACGTGCCAGTGAAGCTTGTTATTTGCTCTTTGTTTTTATGATTCTAACCGGCTGCAGGCATCTACAGTTTCTTCTGTGAGCTCAATTTTACGATGACTGTGATTTAGAATGAGAAAGGCACTGTTACACATCATGTAGCATTTTATCTTTCTGAAATGAATCTGTGCACCTATGTTACAGTCCTGTAATGCAACTTTTGCCATAGGTTTCCATACCTGAAGAACCACATGTTGGTTCTGTGTGAAAAGGGTGATCACGCAGAACCTTCTCTTCCATCTTGAAGCCCACCAATCACACTTGATGTAAATAAATTATGGACGTTTTTTTTTCCAATGCGTTGCAGTCTCTGGTGATGCACTACAATGCAACTCTTGCATACAGTACATTTGATCTACTCTGCCTCGGCACTGATTATGCATGCGCAAACTAAACCACAAAGTTGTCTCTCCTTGTCTCTGTTAGCTGTCGCTGATGTTTTAACAATGAGATCCTGTCATCAGCCAGTCAAATCTTTATTAAAGTCTTTCTTGTGGTAAACACCTATTTAAATATGTTTCACCCTTAAGTAGAACCCTCACATAAATGCATATTGTTTGACACTATTTCAGTGCACTATGGTTTAGAGATGATAAAACATCCCCCTGCCTGGCTGCTTCTGATGTAACTTGATGAAAAAGCTTTGTTCCCATTTTACACATACATACACACACACACACACACACACACACACTTTACATGAAACAGCTGGGGTTCTCTTTTAGTTTTAGAAATGTTGATTGTAACTGTAAATGGCTGAAGAATCAGCTGCCATTCAGAGAGCTACTGATTTTAGTTTAAAACCCGCTGTATCTAAAAGAGATTGTAACTGTCAACGTGAATTTTCTGTATGATTTGCCAAGAGGAAAAAGGGGGTTGGGTTGGTGGAGCAGTTGAGCTGAGATGATGAATTAGATTTCTTCCTTTTATATTAAAGTTCCAAATTAAATTTTTTTTTTATTTTGTTTCAAGTGTTGATATCAATAACAAGATATTAATTGTGGTTTCAAGAACCAAAAACCATCTCAATGTAGTTTTACATCTCCTCTCAAACTCTCTGGAGCTCTAGTAACAACAAATCGGTGAGCCTTCTGATTGGCTGACTGTTTTCTGGGTGATTTTAATACAAAAATATAGCAGATTTCAGGTAAACACTCAGAGAAACCTGCAAGGTTGGATGGTGGGTATGGGTGGGCGGGGCTTGGGGAATGGCTGAGAGCGGTGTCTGCTTTGTTGTGACATCACAAAGTTCCAGAAGTCCAGACGGCTCATTTAAAGGCTCAGTTTCTGAATACAGGCTGTGTGCATTTCTCTGTGGACTGAGGCTTTGATACTTCCACAGTATTAATATAAAACCTAGACCTGCTTTATAATCAAACAACACATGGACATCTACCTTTATACAATATGGGACCTTTAATTATAGTTGTCATTGCACTGGGTTGCAGTGCTTATCATTTGTGTTACAATAACAATGAATTTGAACTCTGTTTTGTAATTTTATTCTTTTCATTTGTAATATAAACTCCTTCTTAATCTTTTTTTTTTATATTTAGTACATATTTTACGTGTATGTTAATCAGTTATGAATGGACATGTTACAAAAAAGCAGTGGTATTTGTGTTACTTTACAGCACATAATATACAGTATTTATCTAGATCAATAGTCCTGACCTCAGTACTTGATACCAAGACCATTTCTGAAAAACTGGGATCGTCGCATCTCCAGATTCTTCTACTATTTGTATATCTGCTCTGTCATCAGATCTACAGTGTGGCAGGAAAATGATGACGTATGATACTGGCATGCTCACACATCGATCCAGCTCTCTAACTCTGTAGCTCGGCAGGACATCTTATCTCGGTAAAAGACTTTCTGCCACAGGCTCCGAGTCGCCCCTCCGTCCGAGCCAGAGAGGGATCAATAACCATCCATCATATGAACAGTGAGCAAAGTCATACATTCTGAGAATAACACAGATATTCTTAACATTAACTGCAAAGATGAAGATATAAGGCTTTTCAACACTAATGGCTTAAGATATGTAGTATTATGTTCATGCTTATAAAGGAGGTGGATTCTTGCATTCCTCTCTGGCTGGAAGTACAGGAAGTAGTTGTAGAAAGTATTTTCTGCCCTTCTTCTTCTTCTGACCTTCTTTTAAAGGGCATTTTGATTGGAGTTTTTTTTTTTTTCATTGCAGAGCTGTTTTACATATAGATTGGTTAACTTTAAGCATTTTTTTTTTTTTTTCAAATAAAAATCTTACAGAAACGTCCTATCTTAAAGATTATAGATTTGTCCTAATTTGGTATTACAGAAGCAAGTCCTAACTAACTGTAGGTATTCTACTTTATCTTATTTCATCCCATCTCAAGTTAGAAAATCATTCTCAATCCAACATCAGTTATCAACTTTAAGTCTGTTACCTAGCAACTTATGCTACTTTTCTCATCCCATTTTACTGTGGTTTTATTGTAATCCATTATATTTGTAGTTGAAACATAAAAAGATGGACACTTCACTCTGAAAATCTCCATTAGCAAAAACAAAAGGCCATTTGTTTGATGTACCTCAACCAGGAGAACCACATGTCGATGGGTCGGCCTCTACAAAGCTGTTTGTGGCCGCTCGGCTAATTGCAGGATCATGGCAGGGTACTCTGTATCCACTAATGAGCTTTTTTGTCACCAAACTGCAACACATGGGTGGGGTCTGCCATAAACCTGTCATTGAACAAGTTCTGCCAGTTGACATTTTGCTGGTTGTGTAAAAGCAACAAAAGAGCAGCCTTACGGGTTAAACACATTAGTTAAGCGCCGGGATATTGAAAGTCAGGACAGATTAACAGTTCTCCTAAAGGTAAGAGTGTTTAATTAAGATTTTGAGAAGCTTGTGTAATACACTTAGGAACATTGACTTATTTATCTGTAATGGCCTTTTTCCTAAATCAGCTCCAAAAACTAATCACTATGGTTACCAAACAGTTAAAAAAAAAGGGATCTGCATTGGATTTAAACACTGCGAATATCATGCAAGTATTTCCACGTAAGAAGTGGCAATAAAGGTTTTAATCATGTAAAATCATGATTTAAATTTAAGGATATCTCAAAGGTTGTAGATGGAAGATGCTTCTTTTCTTGTTTGAACATTAGCTGAAATATATGGCAAATGGAAAATATCAGCCACTGGTTCAAATGTTTTTCTTTGACAAGTAAATTAGAAGTTTCTGTTGTTGTGTGGAAATAAATGAAGGCAAATATTTAAACAGTAATTGAGAAGGTCTTTAACTGTGATGCATACATGTGAAAAGTGCCACGATTAACGATTTTAAATTAATGAAAGGGTGTGACATTTTCTTTTTCATGTGCTTCGTCTGTGCAGAAAAATTATGAAACAAGCTGATCTTTAATAGTTACATTTGTACACGAGCTGTAATGTCCAAATAGAGTAAGAGAGTGAAAGTAATTAAGAAAAGTTGTGAATCATCATCATAGAACAGGTAATTGTCGACTCACGTATAAGTCATTTTCTTTCCAAAGTCACATTGTTGCATGCTGACAGTTACATTGTTTACCAAATAAGTTACCGTGCATCATTAGGCAAGAACACAATGCAGTGTAATGGCAGCAATTTCAGGACTGACACAAACATTAGCACTTCATTCATCATAATAAAGTCGTTTGGTCACAAGTGTTAGATCATCCTGCCTCAGTGAACAGATGGTTCCAAAAAAATTTATTGTCTCAGATAAACTGAAACACACGTGGGAACCTCAACAAAACTGCAGTATATCGTCCCGCTGAAGGTCTCACCTAATGTAGGTCGTAAAGGAAATGAATTCTATTACTTAGCAGCCAAATTATCTTTCATTGTCACCCTCATTTCATTATAATTTCATTCCACTTCCATCGCACCTTCATATGCGTGGTTTCTGAGTGTGGCATACAAATAACACGCCTTCTCACCAAGTCTTTTTAACTCTGTGTGGAGAGATGAAAGGATTCTTTTTTAGTCTGTGATAAATCAACGAATCTGCACCCAGACAACTAACATGAGAGAGTAATTATTATAATAGCAAGTCACTGCTTTAAAAGAGCAGATCCACCAAGTGAAAAATGAATCATTTTTGTACTGCAGATGTTATAAAAGAGTAGTTTTTCAGGTGCTGCCAGAGAATATTATCAGTGAAGGCAGAAATGTTAAAGTCGTTAAAGTAATAATAAATAATACATTTTATAGCATGTTTCTTACAGACTTATAGTGTAAGATTCTTCTGATTTAAAGGATAAGTATCTTATATTGTTCTTATTGCAAACAAATCCACGAATTGACCAAAAAACCAACAATGAATTATACTGCTAATAATTATTGTATGTGTACATCTGATATAAGTAATTCTTAGCTATAGAGCTCCACTGTTGTCCAAAGCCAGACCCAGAGATACTTCATTACCATGAACATACACACACACATCCTCTTGCTGCTGTAAATACTCACAAGTGGCTCTAAAACTGCAGATGAAAATAGTCCCATGACAAAAGCACTGCTTACTCCGGTTGAAGTAACATTTGCTAAAAATGCTAGCTACTGCGGAATGTGTCCTCCATGCAGTTTCCTCAGTTTCCATTAGGGAATGTAATTGAAGTTTATCCCTGAAATGTGATAATAACATAGGTGTTTAAACAGCTACTCAATTAGTTGCACAACAGAAATTCATCAACAGCAAAGAAAAATTAAAGAAAATTATGAAATGCTTAAGAACTAAAACAAGACAAAACTAAAACACCAAAAATACAAACTGGTCTTTTTGTATGCGAAACGGAACGACCAGACTGGAAGACGAGCAGAAAACGGCGAGTGAAAGCTTTCTGATAGCCACCAGCTAGTGACAGAGATAATCTGAGAAGCAATCTGTGATCAGAAAAGTAAAAATAATGAGAAGTGATGTGCAGCTTCATCTGAAAAGGCAAAGTCAGTGGATAAAAGCAGATATCAGAACGTTACAGACACAGAATATTTGTCTTCAAGGGCAAAAACCATTTTTAAAAGACAAACTGCAAACTGATCTCAAACTGATGAGGATGAACTCACTACCTTCTGGGAACGTGGCAACATGTGATAACGAAGTGCGATAAGCGGGGACGCCATCTCCCTACGTAGGTAACCAGGGAGCTACAGCCATGAAAAATTACCACACAATGACAGTACACTCAGCATATTGCTTTTGATGGATGCAAAAACTTTTAACGCCATAACTTTCAGTATCCAATAATCCACACTGAGATGTGTGCATGAACATTTTTGAAGGGCAGGATGGGGCAGTAGTGCAATCTTGGGGGGGGGGGGGGGTATCCCAGCGTCATACCTTCAAAGACAGAACGCTGTGATTCTCACCCGTCAGGAGGCAGCGCGTGGTGGTGATTTATGACTCTCCGCGCCGAGCGAGAGCAAGTAGATGGGATTTCATTCTGCCGAGCTGTATGGCGTCTGCCTTTAAACTAATTTCTGCATACTGAGGTACTTTCGCTACCTGCGCTTGTGTCATTTTTCTTAATGACTGTTAAGGGGGGGAAGCTCGGTGTGCAAGGCATACAGGCGCCGCTCCACCACGGGGCCACCGAACAGAATATAATTAAGATGAGGGGGAGAGGAAGGGTCAGGCAGAGACCTCGGCAGGTAACTGAATATTCATTGCAATCACACTAAACAGCTCGATGATTAATTGCAGGGTTGGGGTGATTAAAATATGACTGACTTAGTGAAAAATTCAGAACTTAGTCAAAGGTGGATAAATCGAGTTTCCCTTGATTAACAAATGACAGTCTTTTGTTCAAGCTGTGAGAGACATCTGGAGTTTTGCAGTCGTGCGTGAGCCAAGGTGGGATACTTTTAAAAATGATGTTGTTCTGCTGACAAAACAGAAATAAAACGATCCCTCGGTCTCACTTCTTTTCATCACATGGGCTGATCTTGATACTCCACAGTCTATAATTGACCTCAGGGTATGCAACCCAACTGGCTGAATGCAGGGACAGCTTGACTACTGATGCCTGATTGCCCTGGGCGTCGTGTCTTGGCCCAGTTGTGCAGCCAACCAACCTGTGGTTCTGACCCACTTTCTGGCCTCATCCGTCACACTGAGACTCCCGGAGACTCTGATTCATTTCCTGTGAATTCCATTTATTCCTCCCAGGCCGTTATGTCATCATTACGGACTTACCTTCTCCATCGTGCAGGCGGTATTTGAATATTTCATTATGGCACAATAACCCTTTAAATATGCCATTGCGTATGATTTATACAGGTCGTGGATGATGCTCAAACATTTTCCTAGCCTGATCACATAGACCTGACACTGTGATCATTAACCTCAAAATTGATCCATGTCTCTGCCAAGAATCTGATTTCAGACTTTCTCCACAAATACAGAAAAACACCTCAAGTGTGTCCTATGATTCACACTGCAATAATAACAAGGAACTATGACACAAATGGCCTACTCTATATTGGCATCTATTTCACGCAGGCAGCAAATTATAAGCACTGGGAGGAATGTATTTCCTCCTTGACTCCAAGTGGGAGAACCTGTATTCATTTTCCCTTCCTCTCCAAATTGATTAGTGGATCAGGGGGCTAATTCAGCCCTCGAGGAGCTACGCACAGACACAGGCTCCCCGCAAGCCCCAGAAGAAGTCATCCATAAACCACACATCAGCCCTGTTGCTCTCTTTCTCCCCATCACCAACCCGCAAGCCCACAATTCAACTCACGCTGCCTATTGCTAAGGTGCTTTGCGCAATCTCTCCTCAGTAATTAAAAGTAATTGGCTGGTGAGACCAGCTTGAGAAGGGGAAGAGGCGCTGTGGTCATAGCAGTCCAGCTGAACTCCATCTGGCATCACTGGAACAAAGAAGAGTCATCAAATCACTTAAAACAGCGCTCAGATTACAGGGTTGTTTAAAAACAATCCTAACAGATTTTGAAATCAGTTTGTACATAGATGTACTACTCTCTTAATCTCAAACATGCACACACACGACAAGATCACACCAAGTAATTATGGATCTCACGCGCTCTCACGTTATCTTATGGGGGAGCAGATGTAAACAAAATGGAGACTGAGAGGCAACAAGTTGCTGTGACATTAGTAAAAGTTTGAGAAGGCAGAACCAGCCTGGATTAGAAAGTGGTCGGGGAGTTGTCTAATTTCCACTGGAGGTGTGATTTTTTTAATTGTCAGTTTTTGTGTCCGTCAACAGTAGAAGGGTGTCAGCTAACATTAGCCTCAAGTGCTAGAATGTTTACCGCTGCTAGGCAACACCGTCAGCTGCTCCGGGACTAACGTTAGCTTGTAACGCTAACGTTTAGCTATCAAAAGTGATATTGTCCTCTGTTGGTATAATGAAAAGAAGTCATCTGTGCTATAGTGAAAGTACTGACGTAATCATAATCGTAATCATCCAGATTTGAACTCAGAATGTATTAAATATCAAACATGGTTAATGTTGTTGTTGCGGCCAAGTTCGGGTTCCTGACCAGATTCCTCCTCCGGTTGTTGGGAGGGGGGGAACCGGGGATAAATTGGCCCACAACTCCTGTAGTCTGAGCCCGGCTTTACTGACACTGTTTGACAGATTCAAAAAGAGACAACTGCTGTCAAAAGTCAACACTTGTGAGCAAACAATTAGATGAGTTTTGGGGGCAAGCAACTGAACAAATACACTACTTGACATTGTTTGTTATAGAAGACTTATTTTAGATTTTAAATCATTTCATTTTTGACACATGTAATGTGTGGGAGTTGACCTGTTTTTTGTTGTATTCTACCTTTATATAATAATTAAATGAAAGTTATGATGTGCATTCAAACAAATAGGAAAAAAAAATGATACCTAAACATGCCATTATGCATGCAAATTATTCCAAAAAATATTTTAAAAAAATTCTATAACAGTTAAGAAATCAAATAAATATAGTAACAAATCATTGGAAATATTTTTTGGGATGGTGTATTGTGAAGTTTATTTTAGCTTAAAGTAGGCAGTAGAAATGTGAAGTCAACGCTTGATTGACAAGACAATTTTCACTGCAATTTACAGTAAAATAGGACTTCTGGCAAACAACTCAGAAAATGCTTATAGTAACAGAAAATGGGAGAAAACTGGGGGGACACAAACTGAGTTGCTGATGATCCCTATGAGTCCCTAAAAATAATGAGCTGCATACATTGTGTATTCTTTGTTGTATTAGCATATAGTAGCTTACTAAGTGGTACTTGCTTAAGTAATTAAGCTTGTCCCTTGGATGAGACATAGTTTAATGAAGCACTACAGGTAACATTACATCATGTTACAGCAACAGGTTTTGTCCTCAAGTAATTGGGAGTTGAAACTGTCTCGCTGTGAGCCCTGTTTGCATCACCAGAGATCCCATCATGTCACATAGTTACTGGCTTATCATTACCAGTGAACGCAGGCGAACTGCTCCGTGTCTCATGAAATCATGTCTGTCTTGCTACTCGCCTCCAGTGAAGAGAGCAGTGATATTAACACATGGAGCCAGTCCAGGCTTCCATACTTTTCATTATCTTCTGATTTACAAACGTCTCTCTGCATTAGCAGCGTGGCACTGGCGCATAACAAGGAGTTACTGACTCCCAAACAGCAATAGGCTGGGAGGACGGCGGGGAACTGGGAGTTGTGTGTGTGTGTGTGTGTGTGTGTGTGTGTGTGTGTGTGTGTGGTTGTTATTAAAGAGCAATGTCACAGCTCCTGGCTATTGTGGGGAGATGGCATGACTGTAAAGGTAGATGTTGCAGCAGGCGATTTGGGGTGCTTAATGACCCAGGAGTTGCATGATTAATGGAAAGGTTTACACGATATTTCTCCAACTTCGTGGCCGAGTGCGAGTGTGAGTGGAAAGCCTGGGCATGTCATCTTTTAAGAGCACCCCCACCACCAACCCACCCTGCTCAAGGTCAGCCGAGCCTGGAAGAGAGCCCACAGAGACGACAGGGCTATTAGTGGAGTTTCTTTTCCCTCCCGGACCACTCAAGCACACACATACACACCTAAGCACGGAGGAGAATGCACATATACAAACACACACACACACGTCCCTGCACACATACACACATTTACACCAGGGACCACCCCGGCATTGCAGGGACCTCTGGGATTGCTGTAACCTGCTTTGAGGAAGCACAACTCATATTCCTTGTTAGATGCTGAGAGCCAGAGGATGATCGAGCGCAGGTACGATCAGATTGAGCAGTATCCAGGCTTTTCTTGCTCATTACCTTACCGCCATATAACACAAAAACAACCACGCATTAACACATTTGCACTCAACCCCCGCTCTCTTTGTTTAATCTGCTCTTTCAGTCCTTACAACAGCAATCAAAGTTACTGCTTAAGTGATGTTAAAAACATTTTTTTTTTTTTACATTCTTCAGTTTAACAGAAAGGTCACGTTCAAGTGCTAAAGCCACTTGAGAAACAATATATCCACCACTCTAAATGGAAAAGTTAGACGACACCTTTGTTAAATGCATAACATGAGTTTGATCCGATGGACCTTTCGTGAAGTATTATAAGAAGAAAGTAATATAAGTGAAGTGATTTGTACCTCCCACCCCCTCAAATACGCTTCTGTATATGTTTTGTCTGAGGTCTTGTCTGTCAAGTCTCTCAGGGACTGACTGGGTTTAACACCTTTTCAGAAACCACTGAAGCAGTTACTTCAACGGTGCAAGGAGCGTGATTATGAATGCAAATTCCCAATAAATGCCTGGTAGGTTTCTTGAAAGGTTCTTCATAGGAATAAAAAAAAAAAAAAAAAAAAAAAAAAAAAAAACAGCATAGTGTAGCATGATTACATTTTAAAGCAGTCAGGAATAAAAAATTCATAACTTATTCAAGCAAACAAAAATA
>NW_019524995.1:0-67013 GCF_002814215.2 Seriola lalandi dorsalis | reverse complement strand
CAAGTTACACAATCGGTCAGCCGAATGCCATGTGACTGAGACCTTTTTAATTTGAGCCAGAGAGAGAGAGAGAGAGAGCAGAGGAGCAGAATCGGTTGTTGACCGGCGTGGAAAGTTTTGGCTTTTGTGTGAACAGCCGAGCTACTGCTCACGCGACACTGTGTCGGACTGGTCACTATTTCAAACTTGTTCAACAGCAGAAACAGAAAAAAACATTTAAATGAGAACAGCTTTATTGGGAACAGGATGTATTAAAATACAGTGTATGTGAGCACAGAGAGTGGGAGAGAAGCAAACTAAAGAGCTGAAACCAGCTGACACCAGGCAGAATGCAAATGTGATGTAATGATGTCAGTTGTTTACAGCAGTTCCACAACAGTTTTCAACTACATCCTCAATTGCACACATTGACCATACGCGGTCCAACCAGCCAGGTTGTCTCTTAATATATTTGAAATGTGAAATAGACATTTAATGCAAATTCTTGCAGATTATACATTTGCTATCTTTCGAATAAAAAGCTGACAAGAACTTTTTCAAAAAAGTAGATCCTTCACCAGTTTTATGAATTGTGCATCTGTGTGTTTGTAAGTGTAGAAAGTAAGTTTGACCTTTGCCATAAGGGTGGGAATGAAGATAATGATTCTCAGCAGAGAGCCCCGGCTGTTTATCAAGTCTTCCTCTCACTTTGCTATGGAGTGTAATCACATCTCCTCTCAGATGGAAATGAGCTCGGATGAGGCAGTGAACTGCGACAAGCTGATATAATTGACAAGCTGAACTCTGGAGGAAGCAAAAGTAAAGTAAACTCAGTGTCACTAACAACATGAACTGTCAAAAACAGAGCATCTTCCCCCTGTCCACTGAGGAGGTCTTTTTATTTTAGCTTGCCGGGCAGAGCCCCTGCAGAGGAGAAACCTCTCACAGCTCCTGCTGTTGCTATGCAACTATCGAAGGCCTACCGACTGGATGTGCAGTGCTCCTTAAATGGTAAGTTTCAACACACTTAGATGAACATGTTGTCAGCACAACTTTTCCGTGACAAACAAAAAGAAAAGTACACAGTAAAGAAAACTCAGTCAGGCAGGAAGAGTTGCGCATCAATCATCAATATGAGACAATATGAGTTTCCTAACTCAGCTGAAGTAAACATGATGATGTAATGAATGACTTGTTTTTGTGTGCTCTTACAGGCCGAGCCAATTCACCATTTGATGAGGTCATTTACACCATCCCTGAACCCTTTAACTATTTCTCTCTCAAATTGTTTCACATCCTCAACTAGTTCTTTGGTACCACAACATTATCAGACTTTAAAATTGGGCAGAACAGAGAAGAATATATGTTAATGTGTGTCTTGAATGTCTTGGTCTTCACACTAAAAACAAACAAAAAACAAAAAGACAATGAATACAAATCACAGACAAGAAATTGTGCGAAAAATGTTACGAAACGTTGCACAAAATCAGCATCACTGACGGGGATGTTCGGGTGTGAGCAGAGGTGAAACGGGCTTGAGACTCTTAACGAGAGAGGGCAGCAAAACACAGCTGTTCTGCCTGAAGTTACTCTTTAACTTTAAAATGCTGTTACAACACACCTTGGTTTTTAGCAGCTAATTCTGAAACGAAATATGTTTGAACAGAGAATAGATGTTTCAACTCATGATGAAGAACTTGAAACTATCTTCATGGCCCGTCATCTAAGACACTGCTCATTGACTGGGTGACTCCTACATTACACTAATAAATACATTTACATACAATCCTTCTAATAAGCGCAGGCTGGACCCAGGGCAACGCAGTGTCGACTACACATTACAAAACCCTCCAAGTTTCATGTTAAGAATCAGTGATTCACCAACACACATTTCGGAGGGGCTCGGAGATGTCCGATAACTTTAATCCTTCATCCGGTTAAAATACATAGCTGAAAACAACCAAGGTGTAAAAGATGTATCTTAAAAATGTGGCTTAAAAACTGGATGAAAGTTCATTTTGATGCTTCTGGCAGACCACCACAACACTGACGCATGCGCATAATGGATATGACGTCATTGACAGATTATAGATTTCTTGGGATAATGTAATGTATCGTACACAGCTCAACAAACTATAGAACATATGTCTAGTCAGTTTCAGACATTTTTAATACAAAATAACTACCTCTCCTAGGCTTGTAACACAGCTCTGAAAAATGAGGAGCAGAAACACAAAAGATTGATTTGAAATAGAGTATTTCTTTCAAAGACATTGTGGGCTCAGACATGACTCTGCTACTAGAGAACACTAAGAAGAATTGACTAGACACCGATCACTGACAGATTTAATGAGCCTTCTGCCTCTTGAAAAAGAGCTATTATTATTAGTTTGCTCACTGGCCATGTAACCTTTAACCAACTAAATTATACTATTAGAACCGCAGTACTTGGCACTTGTATTACCATAACCATGAATATTTATCGCCAGAGTTCTATGAATTTTCCTCTGACTGGCTCCCAGGCTGCATCTTGAATAGAAAATAAAACTACTGTTCTCCTCTCCCGAACTCTCTTCGCCGCATGGCAGACCTAAATGAAAAGACGCAGCAGAGAAAAGTGGATGTCAGAGGTTTGTCCGTCTGTACTCCACCTCGTCATAATCTGAACAGACAAGTCTGCAGGAAGAAAGAGGTGGTGAGAGAGGGTGATCACTTGGAGGAACGAGGTAGGTCTCGGATGGAAGAGGGAAAAAAAATCTCTGTGGACTGAAGATGTTAGCTCTCTCCTCTTACTCTGCTCTTTCAGTGGAGCTGAACCAAATGCTCACTCGCACTGTCAGGTTGTCTCACATCGGAGAGCTTCAAGCCAATCAGCACTTTCAATTCGTTGTGTGAGCACAGGACTGAAAGACGTACTTTACATGTTACTACCACAGCCGTTACACCTATTGCTGGTACTGCTGCAATTACGACAACTTGATGTTGTTATGGATTCAGTGCTAAATTTCACCAGCCCCCTTTCAGGAAAATAACAGTCTGCCTATTACTGCTTTAAATAAAGTGAGGCCATGATAAGAAATGACGACAGCAGTGTTTAAAAAAAATCATTTTAATCAGATTGCTGCACTTACCTAGCGCTGGTCTACGAAGTCTCCCATTGCACCCCAACCTGATGTCTGTCGCTGCAGGTGGTGGGCCCACAGGGCTCCGTGTAATTTCTTTGAGATTTGCCTCACCAGGCCTGTTCACCAAAAGCTCGCCTCCCACATCTGGCTCCAGGAGGGCGCCCCTCTTTCCTTAAGGGGACACAGTCGCGTAGATGGCCTTTCATCATGTGCTTTTTGAATCACTCTAAGTCTGGCTTCTCCCCTGGAACCAATTTGCCTCGGGCTAATGCCCTCAACAGCACAGCTCTCAGAATCACTGACACACACAAACCCCTCCACCATGTTAAGGTGGCAATTCACGGACTGGCAGGCAGAGGGCTTTGGAGAAAAAAAAAGAAAAAAATGAGTTAACTTAGTTAAAAAGTTTGATTTCTGGTTAATTCTTTTGAAACAGATGTCTGCTGTAATCTGAAATCTGTAAATTTCCAAAGGATGTTAGACTCATACACAGTTAAAGGCAGCGAATCAGTCTGCCATCGCTTTGAATGAAACTTTTTGCTACTTCTAGATCTGCACAATAAATTTTATTCTTCCATTTATTATCCTCTTTACTTCCTTGACGTTTTCCTTTTGGTCTGTTGTTTTCTCACTGTCTTCTGTAAAGCTCCTGAAAACTTCCCTGTGTATGATGTGTAAAACTAAAGTTATCTTATCTGGCCTTACTACTCCAACCACTATACATCAATAATCTTAAAAATAATAAATAATTGATGATAGAGAATAAACTATATGTTTTGGACTGAAGGAAACCCACATAGTGATACAGGGAAAACATACAAACCCCAAAAAGGCGTCTGGTGGGTCTGAATGAAGAACCTTGTTTGGCCGTCTCTTTCTACATTTCAAACCTTCAATCATTTTTAACAGCAGCGCCATATTAACATAGCAACTTTAACCTTCCCTGTGGGCATCAATAAAATTTTATTTTACATCAAAGTGCTAAAGCTTTATTGAGGTGCCAGGAATATTTTTTAGAATTTACCTGGTACCCCCCAAAAATACTTCAGTTTCCCTCTGCCCGGAAAAAGACCTCTCCTATGGCAATCTTCCTTTGTACATAAATGACTGTGAGAATCACGCCTGGTTCTCTACACCGCTGCATGCTCAGCCACGCTGAAGGCATATCCTGTTAATTTTAATGCACACCAGCCTGCAACCAGCCCCTCAATCTACTCAGGAGAAAATTACAAAGCCCAATCAATACAAACGTGTCCTACAAAGTTAAATACCATCTCGTCTGACAAACAGCCACTTCTCCCTGTCATACGGCACAGAGGCAATCTGGCACCACAAATTACTTTGGAGGGACAGCGGAGGGGTGCAAGGCTTCATGGGAAGAAAATTAGGAATATTTGTCTCTTTTTTTGTTGTCGTTTGAAAGTCTTGAGTGTTTTCCTATCTGACTCATTCTCCACTCATGTTTCTCATCGAATCCTTGTTGTGGCATAAAACAAATTTGCAATCCTGAGAATCCAAAACAGTGAGCTAAAAGAGGGTAAAGTGAAAGGGTTAACCCAACTTGTGCCCACTAATTATTCTGAGCAGATCGTCATGGCACTTCAACATTCAGTGTATCTTGTAGTATATTATTTTTTCTTGTTTATATTTTTGTTTGTTTTGCCCTAACCAAACAGCAGTGAGTGATGTAGCTGTCCAGCCAAAACATTTTCAGTTGACAGCTGGTTAACATGCAGTCTTAATGGGCTGCGTTTCAGTCACTGTCATAATTGTTTCATTGTCTTAAACACAAACAGACAAAACATGTAAATGAGAACAGCCTTATTGGGAATTTGGCCGTATTAAAATACTGTGTATGCGAGCAGGAGAGAAGCAAACAGATAAAGGGCGGAAACAGACTGACACTAGGCAGAATGTACATTTACATTTACATTTATCCAATGCAACTTACAAGTGAGGGACATCAGTAAAGCTTCAGAGCAGTCTGAGACCTTGGTGTAAGTACAAGGTACTTCATCTATTCAACAAGTGCAAAGAGATCAGGTAAAGAAGTGCACCGACAGTGCATAGCAGTGCTAGTTAGGCATGTTATGGTGTTAGAGGTCTTAGGAGAGGAGGACAGAGAGAACCACAAACGACAACAGTCTGGATTGCGATTGATTCTGAAAGGGTGTCACAGTGCGTGAAGGGAGGCTGGGTGGCGTACTGAGTCAGGTAAGGCCTGATCTTTCTTATGTTGTATGGTGCAAAGCGGAACGACGGGAGAGCTGCTCATCAAACAGGACACCCAGGTTTCCTGCGACCTCGGTTCGGGGAAGAGATGAAGAGGCGATTTTGATATTGATATTGATTTTGATCATTGATGTGATGGAGAGACTGGGATGACAGAGTTCAATCTCAGAGAGGTTTACTGTAGATAAAGGTGGCGTTCCTTCATCCATGTGGATATGTCAGAGAGACGAACTGAGATCTGTGGTCGTTTGGTTGGAGTGAGAGGTATTAGTTGGGTGTCATCTGCATATTCATGATATTAGAAACTATGCTCAGGCACTCTTAATGCTATGTTTGGGGAGAGAATGCTACTAGGGCTCTGCCCTACCAGGTAGTTAACTGCATCATGGGGCATTAACGCAGCAGGGAGTTGAGTGCCCCTGGAATCTCAGGAGTGCATCAATCTCTGATTAAATTACAAAAATCTAAAAACGGCAGGGCTTCAAGTTGATTGAGAGGTAGATTGTGGCAAAATTTTCCCGATGTTCCATGTTGAGAGGTTGCAGGTTAAAAACAACAGATGTCCTGTAGATTACAAAACAACATTTCAATCGAGGGAGAGACTTCCTTCTGAATGAACAAATTTTCATGTGCATGAACAAGAGAAGAAAAGTGAGAGATGTGAGAGTCTTTGGCGATTAGACCCCATTGTGATTTCATCATATTTGAAGTGGGGGGTGAAGCTGTGTGTAAAACAGGAAACCCCTCTGATTGGTTTTCCCGAAAACAGCCATAGCCAGCTGATTAGAAGAAGCAGGGAGAGAGATTTGTGAATGAATGAGGCACAAGGATAGTCTTCCTGATTGAACTTGCACTGAGCTTCATGACAGAAATCTTGCACAGCACTGTGAGTCATTCTTTGGCTCTGCTCATTTCTAGCTATTTATTATTTCTGCTTGTGGTGCTACTTCAAACCCAAGAGTCATACAACTGTCACCGACAGCTAAAAATATGTTAATTAATAATGTGATCATTTGTAAACCAGTATACTTGCAGACTTATCCAGGCTCACCCCAGCCCACCAAGACTATGAATAGCAATAAGAGAAGAGAGAAGTTTATAGCATTATTTAGCATTTGCTCGGAGCACACGGAGGAAGGATGCTGTATACGTGTGGATAGTTAAAATGTATGTGTGTTGGCATCAGCTCAGGCGTACTAATGCATTGCCCATGTGTTATGAATCCACACATTAACCTTATTCCTAGTCATTAATCATAGTCTGAATGAGCTTTTTTTTGCTTTTGAGAAATTCAGTCACTAGTGTCACATAGATGTGACTGTCTACACTATGTGGTCACCTTAACTTTACAACCAAACAGGATTGTTGATAAATCATGGGCATTAATATGCTGCTATAAGACCTTTTAACTCTGCTGAAGAGGCAGTATTAGTGAGGCAAGGATTGGCTGGGTGATGAGGCCTAGCTTGAAGTCGGCCTTCTAATTCATCACAAAGCTGTTGGATTGTTTTTAGGTCAGGACTTGCACAACGTGCACGATGACATGGTCATGTTTGGAAGACTCTTCCTCAGTCTTTTACCTCAAAGACGGAATCAGACTATTGTCTAAAATAGTAATGTATGCTGGAGTATTAAGGCTGTGTCCGCACTACTACAGAGATCCCTTTTCGTTTTAAGATGCTGTTTTATAAAAGGAAAAGCAATCTCCATCCAGACGTGCATTTTTTGAGCCTCATACATGTAAACAGGAAGCAGATTGTCTACTCTGCAGTTGGGTAGTTGCAGAATATAATATGAACAAGGAACAGCAAAAGGCAGCTGCTAGCAAAGACAACGAGTTCAGTAATGCTTATAATTTGTTATCCATGCAACATATAGTGATAGTCGAGGCTGATAAAGACCCAATCAGGAGGTGACTGTGAGTGTCTACATCATCATTTCCAAAGGGGACAGTTTTTTGCTCGTCCAGACTACAACGCAACCCCGGAGCTTTCAAACTAAAATGAGGTCAGCAGCGTTTCCAAAAGTCTGTTTCAGAGGCTCAAAAACTCCGGAGCAGCGTGGACGCCAGGCATAAAAGCCAAAGAGATGTGTTTTATATTAATGTACTAGCGTGGATGTAGCCTAAGATTTCCCCTATTAAGAATTAAGGGGCCCAAAGCATGAAAAACATCACACAGACCTAAATTGCACAACAGAATGTATACAGCCTGGTCCACATATTTTTGGCCATATAGTGTTACCCCTCTTCCTGTGGAGGCAGATGAGCTGAACTGTAATGATGTTTTTATGTAACACTGAGGTGTGTTTGTTCGTTCGCTGGAGTGTCTGTTCGTGGGATTGTGTTTGTGCGAGGATGTGTGTGACAGGATGTGATTTTTATTTAAGGTGCATTGATTTTTTTTTCCCCTCCCCTTGAGTCTGTGTTTGTTTTTTTTATTGATGTTGAAATATATCATTAAAGAACATCAAAAGTCGAAGAATAAAAACATATCTATTCAGTGCTTTCTGTTGTGAGCGTACCTCTTGTCATTCCTCACTGCACCCACACACACACACACACACACACACACACACACACAATATCACAAACAGCCCTCCCTCTTGATAAACCTGGACTCTGCACTCAGATAAAGACAGCAGATAAATGAAGATGCTGCACTTAGTGTGCGGAACAAAAATTCATTCTGGAGCTTTTGCGATGTGAAACATGTCGGTATTGAGTAAAAGAAAAAAAAAAAAAAAGATGTGAAGTTTAAAGTGAAGCAATTCCTTAGTGAATCAAAAGAAACATAAATGAATCTTCAGTGTGTTTTTAGTACTGATTCCTGAGGGGAGCAAAAGGAGGAGCTGAAGGATTTAATGTGCACCAGTGCCACAACTGTGAAAGCATCAATAAGTTCATGGGCAGTAAAGTCCTCCTGGGTGTGAGATTGGCTCTATCGATTAGTCTCTCTGAAGACAACATCCTCACTTGTGGACCTGTCTCTCTAAAAATTCTGAAGTTTAATTATTCATACCTCTCATTTTGTTTGCTAATCTTTCCTGCAGGAGAGATGCACATAGAGAAACAAACACAACACCAAAACAATAAAATGAAAAAAACCTCTCTGCATGCCAGTGAAATTAAATGTTTCATTTGCAAAGGAAGTAAAAAGCACATAACAATTCTTATTGAAACAGCTTTTGAGGTCAGTCAGATGTGTGTGTGTGTGTGTGTGTGTGTGTGTGTGTGTGGGCGAGTGTCTCAGCAGAGGTGAAATACACTGCTGAGTATTGATCGAGACCATGTGATTCAACTGCTCTCCCTGCGGACTTCGCTCCCTCATCGCCTGTATCCGCCCGCATCGATTGGCTGGAGCAGGGAAGCTGGATCTGCACAAACGACGTGGTCAACCAGACATCTGCTGCAGAGGAGCCTTCCCACTTAGCCTTTAACCCTAATTGGTGTGCCTTTGAGTTTTTATTGTCAGTCATTTGTGCCTTGATTGGATATCCCTGCGTGAGGACAGGGCTGTAATTTGTCAAACGCTGTTTTACAAGTATCGCCGATATCAGTCAGATAACTTTGAGACTTTAATATAGTTCTGAAAAAATACCCAGAGAGCCATGAATAAAACATAACAGCTCCTCCTATAGTGTCTAATGTGTTAATTGTTATCGGTTTATGAAATCTACCAGGGCTCCACGTTTAAAATGTAGGTGATATAAAACTTCTGTAAGAATCAATAAGCTATTGTTTCTGGATTCCATAAATTTATCATGGTATATAATGAACATGTAGTTTGTTTTGGTGTTATTGATTGCAATGCAATAAAACTAAAACTCCTTATTGATTACAGAGGCTAATATAAATTTCAAGAGGCCTCTCTCACCACAAATACAAATGTTTGGTGCATGCAGTGTAGCGGGAAGGACACATCTCTTTAGGAATTTCACCGTTTTAATTTATCTCTGTGCAGCGTGATATTCATCAGTACTTATGGATCATCAGTTATGTTCAGAGCTAATGCTCAGATATCTTACACATCAGTCATTCCTTTCAGTAATAATACCACTGTACGTTTACTGTGGAGATCTGGGAACGTAGGAACATCAGTAAGAAGATGTCTGACTGGCAGAGAAGCATGAGCTGTCAGGCGAGCAGCTGTAAACAACTTTTTGAACAAAGCCCACAGTCAGGAAAACGTATCTCGAGGAGAAAATGGAGTTGATCAGTAAAATCTTTACGCAAAGCATCTGCTGAAGGATGGAGTGGGTGTCCCCAAACATCCATCACAGTTAAGGCCAGCGATTCCTAAACTGGGAGGCAGATCCATCTGTGCCCGTTCCTGCTGTAACATGTTAAAGTTTCTGCTATCAAGATTACAGGTTAGCAAGATTTATTCAGAAAGTAAACTGACATGTAAAGTGTGGAATGGACGGACGTTTGAAAGGCTTCCACAGGGAAACACTGATTTAGTGACAGATCTGGTCATAATTTACTTACTACCATATTTGCCTTTAGTTGTGTAGACACACAGTTTTCCTGTGCAGTGAGGAATCATTCCAGACTCATTGTTATGCCATCTTTACACCAAACGGCTTTTCAAGGGATTTCACTGTCACAGACTAATTTCAAATGTCAGAAATAAAATCATGAGATTTTTTTTTTGTCTTGATGTTCCAATAAAATCAAACATGTTCCATATCATGGTAAGTCTTTGGTCTTGGCTCATGCAAATAGTGACATTCAGTAAAGCTTTCTCCAGCACCAGACAGGAAGCAGCAGACGGAGCTGACAGTGAGCGTGGAGGTGACTCCAGGGCGGCGTAAGAATGTGAGTCGTTTGGTGTAAGACTCATTTTTTAATACAAGAGGGAGGCGAGGGTAACTGGACACAAGGAAAATAATTTCAAAATAAAATAAAAAAAGGAACTCATGACTACAAAGTCCAAACATATTTTAGGGGCAGATCATGACAGTTACAATGTTGAGTTCCTGACTTTATTCTCTAATTTCCACCAGCAGCATGATAGGAAATTTTCTTTGCAAAATCTTATAGTGTGAGAATAAAATCTCTGTGACTCATGACACATTGTCTTCAAATGAGAAGGTGTCAGACCTTTTTTTTTTTTTTTAAAGTCTCTCTTTTCAAAGTTTTCCGGCGTGTGGTAGGCATTCAAGTTTGGTTAAGTGTGAGTCTCACTTCTCTGCCAAGCTGCCATGTTCCCATGTTCCTAGCGCTCAGCAGTTCCTTTGGCGAGTAACCAAACGGTAATCAAGTGATGTAGAAATGACACCCAAGTTATAATTAACCAACTTCATCCTTTTTAATAGATAACTTTATATCGTTGTGCTCTGCTGTTTTTTTTTCTCACTGGCTTCACATGAACAGCTGTTTGACAATCTGTCGAAGGAATCTGTGTGATCGGCGGCGGCCATTAGCATTCCATGTGCCGCGCATCCAAGTGCTGATCCTCGTTTAATTTTCTTCCCAGCTTTATCTGGAGCAGCAGAGATAATGCAAACATTCTCGCTTTGTTAATTGAAATCCTGATTAATTAACAGACTGCCTCACTCACGGTGATTGGTGAGAAAAAAGAAAAACATTCATATCAGGCAATACAAATCGAACATAAAGCAGCAACAAAGCAGATTCTGACAATACTTTTTTTTTTTTTTATCTTTAAACCTGACAGACTTCACTGGAATATGGATCGGTCTCGGGTTTTAAAACATCTTCTGTGTACTGTGCTGAAACAACTGTAAAACAAACAACAATAGATCTGTTGTATACCCAGAGGAGGAAATCTTGTCTGACTAATCTTGTGTCTATAGGGTCTATCAGGCTCCCTGAGTCGGACTACCAACAAAGTTAGTTGCTGCAGGATAGTTTTTCATGTGTTATTATTTCCTTGGACCAGTGAAACTAGATGTGAACCTATTTTCTCCAAGATTGTAGAACCTCCCAGATGTTCCGGTTGGGAGAAACTGTCCACTTCATTTACTCCTTCCATTTGTTAAGGCTTTTATGAAAGTCACGCACCATCTGCATGGCAAAAACACTTCTGGAAACTTCTCTTAGGAGTGTGTTCGCTCCTGCAAAACGCCTAAGTTGTTAAATTAGGAGATTTATATTGTGGTGTTTGGGCTGTCTGTGTGACCTCTGCTGGGTTCTTTGTTTTTTTACCTTGGTGGCTGAAGTTAAGTTGTTGTCCTCCGTCAAATTGAAATGCATGCAGGTAGGTAGGTAGGTGTTTTTTTTCTGTCATGGGTAAGACTGCAATCTAAGGTCCAACTCTGAGTAAGAGATCGGCTGCTAGCAGTGGAAGACAGTACAATCTGCTCCCTTAGGACTCAATTTGTGGATCATATTGTTTTCAGACACACACACACACACACACACACACACACGACCTGTGGTATTCGTTGATGGTAGCAGTGTAAAAAAGGTAAAAATCCATTATTTAAGAGGTTGCAGATCCTGTGTTGGAAATGAGGTACTAGAAATATGGTGCATATTTAAGCCAGGTCTATTTTGGCTTTTACCTTTAAAGACAAACAGATGATCATATTAGAGTTTATGTATCAAGCAGAAAGGCTTCAAACAGACTGAAAGGCTCATTACGAGACAGTAAAAATGAAGTGCACTAGTATGTCGGAGGCACCTGCATGGTGTCTTTGCTGCTGCTGGGGAGTCTCAGGCATTTTAACCTGTGTTGACCTGCGTGTGGCGTCTCCTGTGTGTTGGTCGGAGTCACGAATATGTGAATTGCCGTGAAGCTTTCAGGGATCCTGCCGTCCCTTTCTGGGCAGTTTTCAGACCAATTCACACTCTCATTCATGAGACTCTGACATGAGATTGTCATGTGACCCCAGAAACTCACAGGTGACATTGAGGTATGAAAGGAACCACAGAGGTTAGGGAAGTATTACCTCAGTAGTATAACCATGTGCGATACACACACTTTGTTACTCTCCAGATTTGTGTATATCTCTGCCAAGGAGGTTATGCCTTATGTCTTTGTCTCCTTGTCTGAACACTTGAAATTCTACCTGTACTGGAGATAATAACAGTGTGTTCAGTCTGGGCACTAGTTCACCCTTTGTCACTAAATTCACGCCGATGTGTCGGCCCCGACGCCACTGAAGGCCACGTTTCCCAGAGTGTGGATAAATAAAGGGCTGAGAGACCTGGAGATGCTGTTCACTAAGGCATACAGTCCAGTGCACGTGCAGGAACAGCTGAATGTTGTTATTGGTTGTGATTGTAGTTTCCTATAAAGAAAGAATAACAAATACACAACAGAATAAAGGACAACAAAACATACACATGCATTTATTTTACCCAGAATGGAGTAAGGTGTTTAATATAACCAGCTTATCCCATAAACAATAATGCAAACACTGTAAGTAATCAAATCAGACATGTCATCACTTCGTGAAGTTACTAGTAATGTTGGAATAACACTTCCTGTTATCTATGATTCGTGTTGAATCCTCCCGTTGCCGAACTGGCAGGATGCTTTTATTCTGAAAAACCTACAGGCATGAGTACAGGTATCAACACTTGACTCTAACCACTTCGTACCTCAACCCAGTCATAACCAAATACCCTTCACAGTACTAACTACAGTTAATAAACATGTGAACATGGTTTCAGCTTGACATGACATGTTTGGATCTGACGGGCAGCCTTGACAGGAGTTCTCCATTCTTGAGTTTTTTCTGCTTAACTAATGTGATCCATGTTTATGTCTGTTTTCCTGTGTACGTCGACCTCCTGAACTTTTTCCTTAAACAAGACATTGACATCAGTATTAAAAACTATGCTAAAAAGGTAATACTGTAAACAGCAGGACTCAGTGTTTACACTGACAAGAGGCTTCATGTGCCTTCAGAGTTGTCAACCTTTGTCACATCTCCTGCTTTCATGTACGGAAAGGAACTCAGGTTTGTGATCTCTATTAGAGGCTGGGGGTCTTTCTCTGCAATGCTCCGCACACATCGCTTTAGGGCAGCCATGTTGCATCGCCAGCACAGTGGGACGCAGGAGAGCATGAGAGGCGCCACTACCGAGAGAGCCGCGACATGAAAATCAGGTGTTGATGAAAGGTGTCAGGGGTAATCACTGTTGTTTGGGAGCAAACAACATGATCCTCGTGCTGAAATATGGAGGCTTAAGTGTCACAAGTCATAAGCTGCAGCCTGCTGTTGTATGTAGTTGGTTTATATTCCTGCATACAGTGACTCAAGTGAATGTTTTGACAGGGCTTTGGATTCAGAGTGACACGCTGTACTTTGCAGTACGATAAGTCCACTGGCCTGGTGTTCTGACAACAAAAGAGCATCAGACATAACATCCCCTTCCCTAAACTAACTATCAAATGATTAATCACAATCGCAAAAGAAAATATAATAGTGCACCGTGTCTCATTAACCGAGGAATGCCCCATCATAACGAGCAATTAATGCAAACAGCAGCCAGCACTGATTGGCTGCACCGCTAAGCCTCCATGCATCACAGCGCATGGCGGCGAACATTTAGATGTAATGACCCAAACTCATTACCCGTCAAATGTGTATTTTGACAGCGGCAGACTGAGTGTGCTCTCTGTGTGCAGTCTGATATCTGTCGGCGCATCGTCTGACATGACAGTCTTTCACCCGCGCTGTTCCCAGTTGGGTTGATGATATGGAAACACGTCATATTTCATGATAACTCTGGCAGGGCAATAACAGGATGCAAGCTGTTTTGCTGATGTTGTAGAAAAACAGTAAACCTGCAGTTTTGACATTTTATTGTTTTTTTTTGTCATGTTTGCATTGAAAGCTGTACGTGTAGAAAAAAGGCGTATAAATGTGTGTGTGAATGGATGAATGTAGCTTGTTTAAAGCAAAAAAACTATATATACCTGCAGTCGATTTACTCTTTTATAGTTGCAGCATTCACAATAATGTGTGTCAGGGGTTTCTTAGGTGTTTGTCCGCACTAGATCTCCCCAAGGCACAAAGGGAACACACATGGATTAACCCGGGCACCACTGACACTACCACCCTCAGTGCATTGTGTGTTTACACTGTCACTTCCCAAGTTCCCTTTAAGTACAGCCCACTCAGCATTCATTATATTCCCAGATACCAGAGAGAACTAAGTGCCTGCTTAGGGCCCCCGTGGCCGCCAGAGGCCCCCCAAGAGCACTTGAAATGTTTTTCTTTATTTATTTATATATATATATATATATATACTGTATTATGTCAATGAAATCATACAAAAATGCAATGTTATGTTAAGAGGGTGGCTAGCTAATACTACTGGTTAAATCGGTTTGCGCTGCCTCTGTCAGAATAAAACAGCTGCAACTAATACACTTGACAAAGGGTGTGTTAAATTTACAGGTGTGTGATTAATGAAGTACTGACAATATTCTATATTATTTGCTGCGCTGAGGCAATGGGGGGGGGGGCTTATCAAATTCTGCTTAGGGCCCCATAAAGGCATCGGCCGGCCATGCCAGATAGCAACTCCCATGCTGTAATAATTCCAGGTTTTCTTTGTCTTGACAATAACTTCATTTGGTCATTTCATTCAGATAATTTTTTTTAGGAATATGCATCATGTAAGCAAAGTTTATAGTGTAAACTATAATAATTAAAGCTGTACAATTAGCTAGCTTTTTTAGTCACCACTTGTCTGTGAACACAACATTGACATATTATAACTTCATAAACTTGATATGGTATATGTGTAAGCAAAGTGATTATCATTCATACATCCAGTAGACACAGAGCGAAATTAGCATTCTTTTTGAGGTGGTGTTTCTTGCTACATCCAATATTCACCCTCCTTTTTAGCTCTGCCTCATAGAATATCTGTCTCTTCAGCTGCTACATGCACCACTTGTGTTCACCAGGTTGTTGCTAACCATGTTAGTCTTCTGTTTGGTGCTGGGCAGATAGGGTACAGTGGGTTTGTCAGGGTTTTTCACTTGAAACAGCTGAAAACAATGCCCTTAAAGATGTTAAAACACTGAGGGAAACTGCAGAGTCTGGTGATAATTCTCTGTGGGTTTGTCGCTCTGAGTGACACCTTTCACATTACACATTGGCATTTGATCCATTGTTAATATGAAATAATGATCAGTGCAGCTTTGAGGTCTTCAATCTAGATTTTGACACTGGAACTCTCTCTAAGACAGGGCCACAAGATTATTTAACAATATGTGACCCACCTTACTATTTTAGTTTAGTGATGCAAATTCTATTACAATTTTGCAATTACTTAAATAACCAACGCCCACTGACATACAGTGAGTGTTTTGAGGTCCCAGGAAAGCTTAGTTATACTTTGCTTTTCAATAGAGATGCCAAACTTTACATTAATTGATTGCATAAGAGCCCTGAAAACAGATATTTTAAAGTTTTTTCATAGGAACTGCATATTTTTTGTCCTGCAGCGAGGTAGACCTGACTTACTTGTGTTTGTTTTTGAGTGACAGAAAATAATGACTGAACTATCACAACTTGAACTTTATTTATACAGCACAAACATAACAAGCCCTTGGTGGCCTCGCCAGTGATGATCTACAACATTCAAGACTTCATTCCTCAGAATCCCTCTGGAATCCATTATGTTAGCTTCCATTGTTCTGTGTGGGTACAGAATTGAAAGGCACCATGCCCAGAAAAACAACAGAAAACACAGAATGAGTAATTCATTTGCTGCTCTGTCTGCAGGTGAACGTCTGACAGCTGAAAACATTGATATGCTGCTGACAGAGTGCTATATGAACTGGGAGGTGTTTACCTGTGACCACGAAAACTTAGACTACAGACCAAGAAATGCACAGATACATACAAAAGACACACTTATAAGAAATTCTGAGGGCTAAAAATTGTGTCTTAGAATGTTTTAGTAATAAGGATAATAATACAGCTTAAAGTTCTGCAGTGTTCCAGTCAACAAATGCAATAACAAATCAGCTCTTGCTTATCAGACATCACCTAATCGAGGCTAATCGCCAGCGAGCATCAACAACAACACAATCCCCTGCGGCAAGCGGTATGTCATTGTACCAGTTAAGCTAATCTCCCATCCTATTGCACCTTTTCATGCTGAATAAAGATGTTTAATTTCCCTTGTTGTTGTATAAGATTAATTGCATATTAGCTTCATTTTAGTTGAATTAAAACAGTCTCTTTCAAAGTCTCGGCAGCAGAGGAGTTCTGCGTGAGCCGTGAACTTGCCGCTGTCTGGCAATACAGGCGGGATAACCGCTGGAACCGAATAATACTCTTTGCACAAACAAACAAGGCAACAAACTAAACAGAAACGCCATGAATAAAGAAGAGAAGGGCATATTTGTTCAATCGTTGGCATAATCTGGGCGTCTGGCTGTGTGTGATATGTGGTGATCCAGGAGACTGGCATATTTGTTTGTGTTTGTTTCCTCATTTGCATGGAAATATGTGTGTTTTTCTTCCTAAAGAACATCTGAGGACATCATTAAATGTTGAAAGGCATGGACATAAATTAAGCATTACTGTTTCATGTTGCCTCAGTTTGTAAACTTTCTGAGAGATTTCTTATCATAGCCTCACATCTTAATTACACCCATGTACAAGCCACTCGGGTAAGTCTTTTCTCCACGAGGACTCAGCACAGAGGGGATGCGGGGAAAAGTCACAGAATCGTTTGCCAACACTTGATTTGCATTACATGTGCACTGAGGATGGAAAGTAGCAAGCAGCTAAATTGAAGACAATTATCAAGCAGCCTGATGACTTATTTATTGCTTGTGAGGAAAAATAATCTAAAAGTATCCTTGAATGCTCCTTCACTTGAAAGTCATGATGCTGACTCCTTTCTAGGACGTATTTTATTATTTTTATGTGGTATCAATTCTTATCAGTCTACACTAAACACCTCTTAACAGCAAATTTATCAAAAAAGGAAAAACTGACATATCACATTAGCCGGGTTTCCATTGCAGTTTTGCACAAAACAGAGGAGCCAAAACACAATTGTGAATGGTCAAGTTTCCCCTGAGTGATGTTATGCGACTAAAGCTGGGTTTTCTCCTCTCGTGATATCATTCCAATTGACGTGACAGGGCAGACTGTAGCTGAATCCAAACTGGTTGCAGAAGAGCACTGAGCTGGACGTTGTAGGCGTTGCAGGTAGTCATATCTGAGGCACAGGAAAACAGAGCATAAGCAAGGAGGAGGAGGAACACGAGGAAAACCGACTTGAGGTCAACTGGGTAGCTGTCCGTGGTACTGTACTACAGCAGGGAGATGAACCAGGTAACCATGCCCACCTCCAGACAGACACTCATACACACAGACAGAGAGAAAGACAGAACGTGGAAAAGACTGAGCGAGAACACAAAGGAAAGGGAAGGAAGGAGCCCAACCTTGACATAAGTGAGAGGAAGCTATGATCGCCATTATCAAAGGCGACACTTAAGTCTAAAGGAACTAAAAAAAGAGCCGTCACATCTGTCTGCAGTTAGCAGTAGGTCATTAGTAACCTTAACAAGGGCTGTCTCAGTACTATGAAGTTCTCTGAAACCAGAGAGGAAATTGTTAAAAACACTATTTTTTTCATAAAAGATATAAACTGACATGAAATTACTTCCTCCAAAACCTTAGAACCTTGGATAGAAAAGACAGTTCGGAGATTGGTCTATAGTTTTTTAAGTTAATTGGGTCCAAATGAGGTTTCTTTAATAGAGGGTGAATAGTGGCATGTTAAAAACTGGTTAGTGGGGATGTTTTGTAAGGTGCAGGAGGTATTTTCTAACATTACAATTTTAATGGGCTGAAACTGGGTAAAAGAGGCAGAATTAATATGGGAAATAGAAAGAATGCAATGATCCGTTTGGATTTGGGACCTGATATTCTCCACCTTATCAACAAAACGAGCAAGAAATATATTGAAGAGCTCAACATCAGGTTCAGGAAAAGAGGTGGAGGGACCACCAAAAACAGAAATAATTACCTCAAAGAGAACTTTGGCATTATGGTTATTTGTAGGTATCAGTTCAGAGAAATAAGCAGAAAATCACTGACTTGAACCCAATTGATCATCTCTGGAGAGACCTGAAAATGGCTGTCCACCAACGGTCCCCATCCAACCCAACAGCGGCTCGAGAGGATCTGCAGAGAACAAAGGCAGAAAATCCCCAAATCCATGTGTGCAAAGCTTGTTGCATCATACACAAGAAGACTGGAGGCTGCGATCAGTGCTTCAACTAGGAGCACAGTAAAGGGTCTGAATACTTATGTCAAAAAAGTTTTTCCTTTTTAACACATTTGCAAAAAGTTCCTAAAATTCTCTTGGAAAATTAATTTAAACAATTTTAGCATAAGACTGCAACATAACAAAATGTGAGTATAGTGTAAAAGGGTCTGACTGCACTGTATGTAGGATTTGATCTCAACCCAATAAACAGGATTGTCACAAAAGATTTCTACACACATACTGGATTTTAATTTTAATATCCTCTCAAACAATGTATAATAGTCAGAGTAGCATTCTGTAGCCCAAAGTTTAGGTGTAGTAAGATCAGATTATATAGATGATAGCATTTAGTTTTATAGGTATATAGATAACTTGGAGACAGTGGTCTGGACTTAAAAAAATCTATTTCACATGATTTAGATAGTGGATATTTAGTGGGAAATCCACTGTTAGGAGTTCAAATCCTGTGCAAGGTCACCTGATACTATAACTATTATGGTGATCTATATTGTGAAGATTTGGTTATTGTATAATTGCAGAGAATACTGGTTCCCTGCGTGGGCTCTAAAGACCTCCGGGGCTCCTTAAGGCTGTTTCAGGAAGTTCCAAGAATAGTTCAAATTTACTTCCATTACGAATCCATTACGACGAGACAGCACACAATGACTAAAGAGTTTCAGCTGCAGTTCCTGAGGACGAAATCTTACTCATTTTATTAAATGGGGCTGTGCTGTTATTTTGCCATTTGAAGGAATAACTCTCAGACCACTGAGTTGTCCAATTAGATATCCATCAAACATCATAGCTTCTTACGTACTTTCATATTTATTTTCTCTTAAAGGCCATATTTGCGATACTATACCATCATCATATAATGCTTCTGTCCTTATAGTACGATGATGATTGAGTTCTTCTTTGCTCTGTGGAGCGTTCCTCCTCCATGTCTGCCCTTTGTTTACATTGCTTTGAAGTTGAATGCTGAAAACCCCTTTGTCAAAACGAGAAAAACAACATGTCTTTCATGTGTAAATCTAAAAAGGGCCAGGTGGTAATTTGTTAGTTTAGAGAATCACAAACAAAAAGGGAAGGCGGGCCTCTGCATAGACGGCGGAGTCAATGTTAATTTCTACACGTGCTCCATTGTCGGTGTGCCTCTCTCAGATGGCACTGCAAAATGAGGAACGTGTCTCGCTCTGAGGTCCAAACAAAGTTTTAATGATTCAATTTATTTTCCTAATGAGACTATTTGGTCACAAAGATAATAACGTGCGTCTCTCAACTGCCACATTTTGTCAATCAAAGCATTTGCAGAAACCTCCGAAAATGCGAACCGGATGCACCTCACACAGATTAACTATAATTTCCTTCCCGAAAATGTCAGACAGTTTCAGCGTGAGTTAAAGGGGGGGGGGGGGGCTGAGGCACGGCTAGAGTGTGACACTAACTCTGCAGCTCCCAGTGTTTCATCCTCAGAGTTGTCCTGCCTATTAGCTGCACGTCTGCCAGAGTCGTGACGCTGTGAGGACTTGACAGCCACGCTGCAGAACCTCAAATTAACTTAATTTGGATTTGGATGTCATCCTCTACAAAGCTGCCTCGCCTTTTTCCTATAGTCCTAGCCTCTGACTGCTACTTCTCTTGATGCCCGCTCAGTCCAGGAACATAGCGTTTGTCTGAGCCTGGGAGGACTCAGGGCTTTAATGAGGGAGAGGATCGGCCGGAGCGGCAGCTTTTTAATTAGCAGCAAGGCCACTTTTCCCGCTCAGTGGTCTCCTCCATTTCCACAGTCAGAAATTATTTACGGATGCTTTTGCCCTCTTATGTTAGGCTGCCCATTACTGTTTGGATGACACAAATGATGGGGCGTGGTAATTGGCATGGTGCAAAATTACCACAGAGGTCCAGAGTAATGGTGTGTCTGAGTGCCATTTTGTGCCACTATAGTCCCTCTTTTTAACGCAAGGTGAGAGATAAAAAGAAAATGTGTGTTAATATTTAGGCTCAGATTTTAATGCCAGCAGGGACTAACCATTTTAAAGGCACAACAAGAAAGAACACAACTCTTCGTTTGTCCATTTAAGGAAAAAGATTCTAATATAATATATTGAATATATTGGTGCCCAGCACTCGATCTCAAAGCTTTAGCTGATTGTTCCATTGATAGAATCAAGAGACCAGACCACCTCCTCCCCCTCAGCAGCTACTATATGAAAACGGACATTCCCTGTGTACAAAAACATGTGTGTGCACAGGGACCGGTTGCATCCAGGGGCCACACGTCCTCTGTTGTCTTTCACATACAAACATATGCATCATGAATACTTAACATAAAACTATAAAAATGGATTATACACCACTTTTTTGTATGTCAAGCTTCAAGTGAACTTTAAAATGTTAGTCTTTGGTTCAATCAGAGCAGTATATATCCTCAAGACTAAATACACCGGAATACTCAGAGTGAGCAACCCCACCCTTGGGACTGGGTTTCTTTTGAACATTTTTACACAATTGAGCTTGTATTGATTTTTGTTTTGAACTAGAGGGAAGAGTTTGAATAGGAAGTGCTAATATTTTAATCCTGCATTCCCAAGACGGAGAGATACTCAGCGAAGAGAAAAACACAAACAAACAAGATTTTGTTTCTGTCATAGCTTCTGTGCTTTGTGTTTTTTTTAGTTTTTTGTTTTTGTTTTTTTATGGTGGAGTAATTCTCCTGCTCTTTATCCTGCAAATGCACTCTCTCTCCATCCAAGTCTTAATTGGTCATTCTTGACTTTGACATGTGGTTGACAAGTAGATCAATTGCGCCACTTAGAGAAGTTTGTGGAATAGTCTGTCAAACACGTCCTCGTCTTGTGATAAACCAGAAATTGACTGCATGTTTGCAAATATGGGCTCCTATTGATTTTCACATGAAGAATGAATTATTTTCTCCCACCTCTCTTCTAGTGTCTGAAATTTGATATGCAGTTGTTTTGTTTTCTGGACTCTAATTCAAACAAGCAGCCAGAAACCCCTTTCTTATACTCAGAGCGATAACCTTTGCCTCGGGCCACTCAAACAGTAATGCGTTCTTTTAGATTAGCCTGTCAGGTACAATGTAATTGACTGGGGAGATTAAAAAGAAGATATCACAATGCATTATTGATTCGCATGTGAGGAGGGTCGCATGTACTGCAGTTTATCAGCACCTCGGCAGACAGCCTGGGAATGGGAGACATTTTATAAAACCCTCCAGGGACAAGGGGGAAGGATTAAAGGGTTGCACACAGTCAATTGTTTTCAAGTTTCTGACTCCAACCTCTTTCTATTCTCATACCTACTACTACTGACCCATACTGAAAAAAAGGATGTCTAGGATAATATATCAGACACCTCTCAAAATAAATTACAGTACAGAAAGGAAGACGGCCTCACATTTACATAAGAGGGCTTGTGAGTGGAAGGTTGATGGACTGAATCCCAAACCTGCCTAACAAGCCGTCCCTCGCCAAGGCAGTCAAAGAAACACAGGACTAGAAGTCTACATGCTGTACTGCAAGTACTTAAACACAGCGGTGCTTTGAGCTTAATGTCTTCGTAGTTTAGCGAGTTAGCATGCCAGCATGTAATTGGTATTAAACACAAAGTACAGCAGAGGGTGTCAAAAAGCAGCGTATTGGACAAATATAAATTTGACACTAGGTGTTGGGTAAGGGGGATGACCGGGACCATTGGGCTTCATTCTCCATTTCATTTATGCATTGCAATTTGTCCAATGGTTGTTGTGATATTTCAGTATGGACAACATTCAAGTCACCCGCGGGTTTTGAAGCTCGGAGTGGGCTGCTCTGCCGTCCCCATCTTGGCAGGGTCTGACTCCCAGCTAATCCAAAAAATATGCAAAGAGGTGGAGCGTGAATGGAGCCTAGGCTTCAGTGAATGCCAGTTTGGCAGGCATGTGCTCACCCACCTGTCACTCAATTATGCATAACTTTTAAGCCTTAACAAAATTTAAACAGGTGAGTTATATAGAACCCTCACCCCCACCCCCCCTTTACAGTTGTCATGAAGAAGGAAATTAGCTGTAAAGACCAACAATGTTTTTGTACTAGGCTGTAGACATGTTTATCTAATGGTATTTTGGGAGTCTATGGGGATTTGATTCACTTTTGGAGCCAGCCTCAAGTGGCCACTCGAGCCCCGGAGGTTGCAGCTTGGGCCTGAATGACTGATCGACACTACCATCCCTAGAGCCACACCGCCCAGCTTGGCTAAAAAAGAAAAAACGTACATGTACTTTCAGACTCTCTAATGCGATCCTCATTGTTTTCCAGGAGTTATATTTTTTCCGAGGAACTGCTTCAGTATTTTGACCACTTTCCCTAAAACTGCAAAAAAAAAAGGAAAGAAAGAAAAAAAAAAAAACTCCTGATCCAATTAGCCATTTCCCACATTTCCCAGAATACCCTTCAACAAACCTCAGATACAGTATGTGGTGTGAAGTTGTGTTGGCGGTGGCAGACAGCAGCGCCAGAGTTTTTCTCAGTAAACAACACACGAAAGTCATACCCCTCTCTCAAAATACATGTTTTATGCTTGTTACAGCAAAGTCTATTGAGGCTACTGTTGTGAAAAATATCGCCTCTACCTCCTCCAGTGTGATGGCTTTCTCCTTGTATGATGATTGAATGTCAAAACAGTAAAAAAAAAGAAAAGAAAGAAGCAGATTCTTAAAAAACTGACACAGTTAAAATATATCTAGTGTATGTTCTTCCAGCTAGGCCCAGTGCTGATTGGCTGACAGTAGAGGACTTGGACCATACTGGGTACCTCTCAGGTGTGAATTTTGTATAAACGCCGAGCGTGTGGAGCTGAAAAAATAGCATGCCACACACTGAGAAAAGCCTTCCCTGGATAAATAGAGGCTCTGAAATGTGTGAGAAAGGTCACACTCATCTCAAGGGGAGAGCAAAGGAGTGCTTCATTCATATTTTCAGTGTTCTCTGAAGGTCAGGGATGAATACACATAGGAGCAGGTTAAAGGTGAATCTGGAATAAATAGCCAGCGTGGAGAAGTGCAAAGCATGACCTTGTCAGTCCCAAAATGTTTATGCTACCATAGCAAAGATGATTAAACTGCCATGAGCTTCAGCTTCTAGTACTGGCACTTTTCTTCTGCTAACTACTGTTCAAAGGCATTCAGTGAACATAGTTCAATTTAGGAAGACGCTTTGGCATACAGCAACAAGAAATGATAAAGGAATTACAACTAAATCCATAAATTGCTTTTCTGTGCACAGACAAAACTACTGTATGAGAGTGGTCTGGATTTCACTCTTCGCTCTCTTAAACCGTCAGATCTTCCTTATCTCTTATCCACCTTTTGCAGCATAGACAGATCTAGTCACTCAAGCTGGTTTCCAACAAAAACTTGCAAAAAAATAAAAACTCATGCTGTAGCTGTCACTGAGCGATAAACATGTCAACGGTAAAAGGTCATGCTGCTTGTTTTTTGGGGGGTTTTTTGAGGCACCAGCCCTCCTTGCAGGTGGTTGACAGTACCTGCTTCTTTAAAATGCTTCATTTTTAAATCCTATTAAGAAAAACACAAATAAAGTTTGATGTTTGCGGTATGTGACAGCTTTACTGAGAGTTTAGATTGAGGAGATGACCCCATTCTACTGCTTTTACTGTGCATGCATATTTTACCTCTTTGCAAATCATTTGCACAGTCAGTGGCCTTTATTTATAACAGCAGAAGCCTTTCTATAATGACAGCGAATGCTTCTCGAGTAGAACGAAGTACAAAAGAATGATAGCTGCCATGCCTGTGCATAATGCTTAAGTGTCACCCTGCAAGCAGAGAGTTGTGCTCATGTATTTGTCAATGCTGTCAGTTTTATCATATACTCTCCACAGGCCCAAAACAACCATTAGACTATGTCCAAACTAAACCAGATGAATCTGAAAGCGCATTTTTATCCCTCCCTTTTGGCCCAGCATCCATATGCATGCAATGTCCATGTTGTCTGCATGGACCTCAGACATGCAGACACCCACTTGCAGCCCAAAATTTATGACACACATGGACTGTAAATGTCTTAAAATGTATGGATAATGTCATTTAAAAGTAATATATAATATGTCGTATAAATCATCATTTTCTACACCCAAAAGTGGAGCTTTTTGAAAATTGTCTCTAGAGTGGAAAAATCTGAAAACTGAGCTTTTGGAGAAGTAAACTCAAGTACATTCACGGGATGTGTATCAGTTAAACTGTGGGAATAACTTGGTGTCACCTTCAACTTAGGAGTTACTGCTGGCCTTGTTTAACATTTATGATCCCCTATTGTATTCCTATTTTCTGCAGTCACAACTGAAACGGAGAAATATGTAAGAAAAAAGTACTAAGGAATTAAATAAAGTATAGGTATAATAAAACACAGCATGATGACGGAGAGCTGGAGGGAACAGAAGTGAGGTTTAACCAGCTGAGACTCAGCACAGTAACCACAGCGCTCCGTACCAGATGTTGAGAGAAGAGATTTAACAGTTTGTGATGGTGTTTCAGGGTGGATGGTAATTTTTATGGAAATTACCTGAAAACGCTTGTTGTTTTGATTTATCACCTTATTTATCGGCTTATTGTGGAAGTAGTCAAGATAACCAGAGCCCAACCTTTGTTTCATTTCCCCTGCAAGTTATCATCACACAGCCGAGGGCTTCTATCTCCAAACTCTGCACAAATATCAGTATGGATATGGACGCAAGGTCCTGAGCTAATTAAATCTGTAATCACTTTGTACTTTAGAAACACAAAAGCGGGGCTGAGGTTGGTGCGAGGGTTGGCTGGTGGTTTAAATGAGGGCCAGTGGACTGTTATTTAATAAAGACAGCTAATTATAATTGGGTCAGAGATCTTTATCCTCATAAAGCAATAAGAAGGGTTACTGCAGACCTGCAAGATGAAAGTTTTCCTGAAGGAAGCTGGGAAAACAATGACGATAGAGGAGAGAGAGAGAGAGAGAAAGGGGTTACAGAGAACAACATGATAGTGTTGTCAAGGGTACGGCACACAAGTGTTTTATTTTGTCTGCGGGGTTTGAAGTCAGTGGTTATGATAGGGGAAGGTAATAGGATTCAGGAGAGGTCCAGACGGAGTGTGCATCCTAATGGAGGACAGAGCAACACAACAGCAAAAAAGTCCCTGAACCCTTGTGGTGTCTTTCATCTCAACTGGAGGGCTCATTCTGCCCTCTAGTGGAAAACTCAACCAAATACATTAAAATACAATTCTCATTTCTGTCTCACTCATCATCCCGGTCCTGTTATTTACTACCAGAACAGTCCTAAGCAAATTGTGTTATGTTTCATACATTCATCTTCATTTATACACATAATTACCAATAATGCAACATCTCATTTAGTAACCATGTGTTGCAGGTCTAGTATTTAGTGATCTGGTTGTTGGGTTTTATTATGAGATTATACAGATTCGTCTTAGTCCGTCCTTCAACATCAAAACATTATAATCATGTGAAAAGTAATTACAATTATATTTTCTTTGCTAATTAATTGCAATTAATTGTTTTTCTTGTGCATCTGTGTATCAATCTACAGGGGGTGGACAAATTTACATGAACACCTGCAGTCCAATAAATTCATAAATGCAAGCCACATCATTACTACAACTGAATACTAATACTATATGGCCATTTTTATTAAGCATTCATTTTCTGACTATGTAATGATATAATATATAATGATTTTTTTGTACTGTTAGGCCATTGCGTTTATATGTACTGCCTTTGTGAAGCTTATACACAGTGGGTGGACGAAATAGCATCCGCACAAAAGCACACAACTAACTGTGAGCCCTCTTCTCCAATATGGAGAAAGTTCTCACTAGCTTTTTTTTTTTTTTTACAGAGCTTTCAAAGAAATTGCATGGTCTTCAGTGGACAGACTTTACTGCAGTTAGTAGACTATCTGCAGTTAGCCAAGTATTCATGCTTTTGTGTCTCTCCATATTACAATACAGTTGAGTGGGTTTGAAGCTGTGAAGTTAAAAGCCAGGTGATCTGTTCCAGTTACAATCACCCTTCGTCTATAAAACTGACTGTAAATATCTGATACATCCAGTCACCGCTCCGTCAACTTTCATTCCAGATCTAATCTGATGGGTCCACCCTCTTGGAAATCTGCGATTTGACTGAGGTCCCCCATAACATCGGTCTTCATTGCAAGAAAAAGGTTTCCTCTCTTTGTCCCCCATTCAGTGTGTGCATGTGTGTTTGACTGTTGCTGTAAAGTGGGTACCATCTGCATTCTTTTATACAAGTGCTGTTCATCTAGTTTTGTTTCATTTCGCTTGTACTGCCTATTTGTTGAGCCCATCTGTCACCTTTCTTATACATGTTTTGTTATTTCCTACACCTCGGTGGTCGCTGTGTTTTCCTCTTCACCCTCCTAGACACCTAATGGGAACATAACTGCAGGGTGTCTCTCAACCAAACCTTACACCAGCTCATTTCAGCCAGCTCATTTCACCAGAACAAGAAAGGGAAACCAAAAAAAAAATCTTGGTTTGGAGTGAGAACATGCTTCCACTCTTGGAAGGTTACAGTTTTCAATTAACATGATGTTTCATTTACATTTGAGCCCAGCACCACCAGATGATTTGGCCTCATTTCACTGATAAGCAGTAATAGTAACTGATGTATTGCTTGGTTGATATGAAACCTCTCAATTATGTTTGCTACAATTTGAACTTTGACACGTTTCCCCGAACATACATCAATCTGCCAGCACATCTGAAAAGTTACTTCAAAGATGTAGACTAAATGACAGTTAATTTAATTTTCAGCGTTGATAGAATTGAGATGTTTCTACAAAACCATTTTATTTCTTATTTCTTGTCCTATTGTGAACTGATGTTTTCCAAGCAACAGTGCTGCAGGAGAGGTGAAGAGGTGGAGGGTTGATTAACTGAAAGTGCCAAAGGGAGTTTTGTGGTGTCTAGGGTGATGGAGGTCCCCAATTATTTTACTGCCTGCATGGAGAAGAGGAGGTCATGACCCATACCCTTCCCCGCAGACTGAGTGATGTGTAGTAGTTTGCCCTTGGCTGGGACTGATGTAGCTCCAAACCTGGCAGTTGTGGGTAAAGTGAAAATGAAGTAAGTTGTAAGTGTTCGACATTGGATTGTGATTGGCAGTGGACAGTGGATTTTCTTCAGCAGCTACATCAGCACAGGGGTAGTAACAGGGTGAATGAACTTGTAAATGGAGGGCGATGGGTTCAGGTTTCCTGATGACTGACCCATTACTCAGAAGTCATGTGATCTTTGAATGCAAAAACTGCATAAAATATTAAAAGTAGAAATACCGCCTCGCAGTTGTATGCGTCCACCAACCAGACAAGTTGGAGTAAATACGCTCCCAATCTCCCCTTCTGTTCCTGAGTTACAGCACTGAATAATAGTCAGAAGAGTTTTTGCAGAGCATTATGATGTCACAGTGAAGATGACCTTTGACGTCTGCATATAAAATGTCATCACTATCCTATTACGCTTTTGTGTTAAATTGTTTCATGATAGCGTATAAAGTAGCGTATAAAGTTGATGATTGGTCAGAAATGTGTTTTGTGAGGTCACAGTGAACTTGACCTTTGACCTTTGACCACCAAATTCTAATGAGTTCATGCTTGAGTCCAAGTGAATGTTTGTGCCAGATGAAATGAAATTAAAACGAGGAATTCCCATATATATATCCTATATATATATATATATATATATATATATGTATCTATATATATATATATGTATCCCACAAATGTCTTTCTGTTTTGATGTAAACCTACTCAAATTAAAACTGAGCCTTGGCACTTTAATGTAGTATCCACTGTTTTATTCAAATTGAATGTGCTGAAGTGCAGAGCCTGAAGAACTGTCCAAATACTTGAGGGCCTGAACTGTACACTCACCGAGCACTTTATTAGGAACACCTGTACACTTGCTTATGCCAGTCAGCCAATCATGTGGCAGCAGTGCAGTGCATAAAATCATGCAGATACAGATCAGGAGCTTCAGTTAAAGTTCACATCGAATGCCAGAATGGATAAAAAATGTGATCTCAGTGACTTTGACCATGGCATGATTGTTGATGCCCGACAGGCTGGTTTAGGTATTTCTGAAACTGCTGATATCTTGGGATTTTAACACACAACAGTGGAGCCAAAAAAAAAAAAAAAGAGCAGTAGTTCTGAGGATGGAAACACCTTGTTGATGAGAGACGTCAGAGGAGAGAGGCCAGACTGGTTGGAGCTGACCAAATAACCTCTTTACAACTGTGGTGAGCAGAAAACCTTCTCAGAATGCAGAACATGTTGAACCTTGGGGCTGATCCACAACAGCAGAAGACCACGTCAGGTTTCACTCCTGTCAGCCAAGAAATCTGAGGCTGCAGTGGACACAGGCTCACCAACACTGGACAGTTGACGACTGGAAAAACGTAGCCTAGTGTGATTTCTGCAGAGGCAGCAGATGGTAGAGTCAGAATTAAGCGTCAACAGGCCACAACCTGGCTTGTGACAACAGTCCGGTGGTGGAGGTGTAATGGTGCAGGTTTTTTTGGCACACGTTGGGCCCAATACCAATACTGATACCAATACCAAACATCATTTGAATGCTGTAGCCTTTTAAAGTATTGTTGCTGATCATGTGCATCCTTTTATGGCCAGAGTTCATCATCATCTAATATCTACTTCCAGCAGGATAATGCACCATGTCACAAAGCAAAAGTCGTCTCCAAATGGCTTCATGAGTATGACAATAAGTTCAGTGAAGTTCACTGGCCTCCCCAGTCATCAGATCTGAATTTAGTATAACACCTTTGTTATGTGGTAGAACAGGAAATTGGCAGCATGAATGTGCAGCTGACAAATCTGCAGAAAGTATCACTGAGTCATGTCAACATGGAGCAGAATTTCAAAGGAAGGTTTCCTACATCTTGTTGAATTAATTCCACAAAGAATTGAGACTGTTTTGACAGCAAAAGGTATTGCACTGCATGTTGTTCTTAATAAAGTGCTCTGTGAGCATGTGTTGTAAAGTCAATCATCAAACTGAGATTCTATATATTACACCTGTGTCAATACAAATACACTTGTTTCAAAATTATTCAGTACATTGTAATTTTTCTGACCTGCTTCCCTTTAAATGATGAAAATTAAAAAATTGTCATTATAAATTTTATATATATTACATATTATACCTTTATAAATTATACTTCTGTTTATAAACACATGACTATACGTATATTGCAGTAAAATACAATTTTGTATTTGCTGTATATACCTTCTTCTCAGGTACTGTAGAGCCATGAAAAATAGTCAAGCTTGCAAAAGAGGTTGCTATGATCCACTCCACTTACCTCTCTGTAACTAATTTGTAATGAATCCCTGCCTGAGGATTAACCCAAATATGAATACTGAAAAGCAATAGAGTGTTTCTTAATAGTAGTCACTTGACAGGACTGAAATTTGATAGACAGGTCTAAAGGCTCAGAGTGTGTTCTCCACACAAGTGTAAACACAAATGACTCAGTGGTATGACTAAATTAAATACTGCGGGAAATCATTAAAGGATTGTAACCATTACTGAAAGTTCTGGTTCTCCACAGCTAAATTCTATTGAGGCAGATATATTATATCCTATTTAAATCATTAAAAGTAATGAGACAATATGATACAAACGAGTTTCAAAAGCAAAATCAAAGTTAGATCATATAAAGATGTGAAATGCCATTTTCTAGGACTTATTTGCAAAAGTATTTTAATGGTTGGGAAACTGATTGTGTACTTCGTAGTAATTTAATGTCTTAATCTCCATTTATTTGAACAGATAACAAATATCTTCTCCTGCACTGCAGATGTTAAATTTAGTGTCAATCAACTAAAGGAGGAGGTCCCTTTTGTTTCAGCGTGCCTCTCATTGGATGATATGTGTTACTGGAACCGCCTTAAAAACAGATCTTCCTTTTGATTGGCCAGGATTGACATGGCAACAAAATACGCGACCAATGCAAATTGTTGACTTTTCTGTCCCCATAAGGCAGCAAGCTTTTGAGCTCTCTCCTAGCTAGCTAAAGCAAACAAGGCAAGCAGCAAGCAGGGTTTTGATGTGTGTGTGTTTGTGCGGTCATCTTTCTGCTTTTAGCTCTCCTGATATCCGTCGCAACACTCGCTTTTCTTTTACAACTGTCTTATTTCTTCTTTGGTGGTATCACAAAAATATAAAACTGAAGTTGCTTTGGTAAAGGTAAGGCAGATTTTTCTCCCTTACAAAACCGCACCGGTTCATCCAAAATGGCTTCTGCTAGCTAGCAAGCTAAGATACTAACGTTTAACAGCAGCTTGCTTAAGCTAACTATAGCATATCAGTTTAGGAGCCGGCTGATAGCCTAGCTTACGGATGGCTCAGCTGATTTACATTCAAGTAGAAAATGGCGTCGCCGTCTTGCTACTTTTAACTTGTATTTGCAGGAAATTAAACTTGGCAATGCATCGTTTAACTGTCATTTAATACGACTAGTCATGATGTCCCGTGAGAGGGGATTCGTGCCAGGGTCACGTCTAAACTGGCCTTAAATCCTTATGTCAAGCCTCAGCCATGATGGGATGGCGATACAAGCACAGTGGACTGGAAGCGTTAGCGGCTAACCACGCCGCCCTGCCCTATTTCTCTGCATTATGGTGTATGGGGTAACGTTAGGTTTGCAGGCTAGTCCTGTCATCGGGCAGAACATAAAACTATCAAAGAGCATCTCAGATCACATAGCAACACTATTCCGGTGTAACTGCAGACATCCCCTCTCATATTAAGTTACACAACCAATTAAACCCTTTTGTAGGCCATATAAAACACGGTTACTGTAACGTGGTAAACATCTTACCAGTGTCGTGACGTAGCTAACTTATGCACTTAGCAACCTAGCCGGCTAATTAGTTACCGTTAGCGAGTGCCGTTAGCCTTTTAGCTGACGCACCTTTGCTTTGTTGTAGCCGACAAAAGACGAACAGAGATTTCTACGTTTGGGCATTTGCTGTCATTGTGCCAAACCAGCGCATCAATACTCAGCTAATATATTTGTATGGGGTACCCTGTCGTGTAAGGACGTTGCTATGTACATTTGAGTTATCGTTAGGGGCTAGGCCTGTAACAAAGACTTTGCTGCTTTACTGTTTATCAAGCTAAACTGGCTAACTGACGATGTCCGTAGAAAACGCTGCATAAAAAGATATCGTAGTGCCCTCGTTAATGTCTGTTTTAATGATGTTATAGCTAATGGTTTCTATGTCTTGTCTCCCCCGGACCCAATGCAGTTACTAATTGCATTCCCTTTTCTCTTCCTCAGCACCGTTTTCCCCATCCCTTCCTATTATTCTTATTCTTTTGAGTATTCTTCATTGTCAAGCCGCCAAAGTGGAGAGTGTGATTGCAGAAGGGGGTGCTTCTCGTTTCAGGTAATAAACCAAAGCTTGCACAGGAAATACCAACATAGAGATTCTTTTCTCTTTTTTTTTTTTTTTTTTACAGTTAACCCTCTGCTAGCATTTTGGGCAGGAACTTCCGGCCTTTAGAACAAAGCAGGATGTGGGAAGGCTCAAAATGGCTGTCGGACATTTCTCTTTGTGAAAGCTTTTGTAAAAGGGGGGTTGGGTAGACATAATGAGCCATGGGAAGCTTTCTGTCCTGTTGGTTGTGAACACACAGTCACACACACCCAGTTCAGTGTATGGGGTCATGGTTGACAGGATGCCCCACTATGGATTAATTTTTAAAATGTCTAAATTGAGGCTTCAAATGCCCTTGGATATTGTGTGTTAAATGTAAAATCTGGCAGTTTTATGGTTGCAGTCCTATGGTGCACCTTCTAAGAGGCTTCACATGGTATATCATTTGGCAAATTGGGCAGGTTGATCATTAAAGGTTTTTTGTTTTTGTTTTTTTTAAATGCCTTCAAATGCTTCACACAGCTGCAGATACCCAGAATAAACAACACCAGTCACTTGCACTGTTGAAAAAATTTGAGTATTAGTAGACCAGGATGTCTGTGATCAAACAGAGCAGTCAGTGGTGAAGAGCGATCTGTTCTGCTTTTCCGCTGCATGTTAAACCATGTAACCTGTTTGCAGCCCTAGCTTTTGTGTGTCACATTGTGTTTTGGCTATTCAAGTGATTCTCCAGTTATTTACCTTGTATTTATTCAGGTGAATCATATTGAGATAGAACTCCCATTTTCTCAAATTTGTTGTCTAAGATTGTAAATGATAACAAATGGTTTTCATTAATGAAAAATCTATTTCTTACCTTTTTGATAATTCAGATTTACAGAGTAAGCTTTTAGGGAAAACTTAAGCAATGTGAAGCTGATCAAAATTGGTAGTGGCAAAGTTTGTGAGGATTGAATCAGTAACTCATAAACCTAGGTTCATCAATAGTTAGACGAATCAAACAGAGGTCACTTACTAAGGCATAAACTTTTGCAGAGTCATGCCAAAATAAAAAAAAATATGTAGTCAAAAGGAGACTTATTTTAACCCAAATTTAGCTCAACAGAATACAGAGGTTTGCAAAACTTGTGACATAACTTAAAACCAAAATCAATGCTAATCCAATAATGGATTTATTTGGTCAGCAACTACAAGGTAAACCATAGAAATAAACTGAGACAAAATGTGCAGCATGAAAGGTATAACCTTGGTTCTGTCTGTGCAAGATACAATGTTGGCCAAACCATGGCTACATGTTTCAGCTTTGCTCCTCTCAATTGATTGAATGGTGCATTAATGCTCACACCATCACCTTAAATACATTGCATTTGCCAGTGCTCTTTATAAATGTGCATATAGTGATTCTTGAAGCTGCATCTTTGGTTGTCCTGCAGCACAGTCACTTGAAAATATATCACGCAATGTTTATTCATGAAGTTTTTGGCCAGACCAAACCATTATTCCTACTCGGTTTCCACTTTCAAATTATTTTTTTAACTCAGTGTTTTATTGTTTTTCCAATAACTGCCACAGAGCTTTGACCTTGTTTTTCCTGCAGTTCTATAACACATAATCAGTCACAAGGATGCTCATAGTTCGTATTTTAATTTATATCATGTACTAAAGACATTTTATATGTATGATTGTATTATATTGTAGATTAGTTTTTGTAATTGTGCATTTTTGGAGTTTATAAATGTAAATTTATCTCATGTTAATGTAAGGGCACTTGTTCCTTAGTGTCTTTTTCAGTGTAAATGAAGGCTAAATGAATGAAAAAGCAAGAAAGTTAATGTGTTTCCTATGAGGTAAAGATACATCATTGCATCTTGTGTGGTGTTGCATGTATCTAATGTGTTCCAATATTTGTTTGTTCTGCAGTGCTTCTTCGGGGGGAGGAGGTGGTAGGGGTGCACCTCAGCACTATCCCAAGACTGTCGGCAACAGGTTTGTGATACGGCATCTTTTCGAGAGCATGTTTAATGTATAGTGATTTCATTTAGAACATTACGCCACCATGACTATTGTTAGTAGTTTCCTCCACTGCAGAAAAATAGACTAGACAACTCAGTTGATTAGAGAATTCCAGGAAACTCTGATTTGAATACCCAGAAGTCCTGTAACATGATGTCAGTCAACCTCAGATAGTGCAGGCTTGTTTACTGAGCTAGGCAGTCTGGGATCATTTTACAACAAATGGTATAAAAGGAGGAAAGTGTTTAAAGGCCATGCGTTGGCAACAGGGAACTCCCACTTGTGAAACAAAGAACAAATATTGTTTTGACTGCCTGTGATGAATTATCTACACCCAACACCTGGATTTTAAGTAAATAATATGATGAGGCAAAACTCTTCTTCTCTTACTACGACCCTATTGTGTGAATTGGACTGTAGGATTGACTTGGTATGCAGCGTGTGCATTCACTTGTAAAATAAGAGTATGTATGTAAGAGATTAGGTTTTATGCTTGAACAAGAGCTTTATATTGTAAGGGCATTTGTGTATGTTTCTGTACCAGCTGCAGTGTCATCAAATTGTGTGAAAGTTCACTCATTCTCTTTGTGTTTCCTTCTGCAGCGAGTTCCTGGGGAAAACCCCAGGGCAAAGCGTTCAGAGATGGGTTCCTTCACGAAGCACTAGACGAGATGTCAACTCCAGCAACGAAAAAGAGCGACATGATGCAATCTTCAGGAAAGTGAGGGGGTAAGGTTCAAACCCATGTGCTTATTTTAAGAGTTAATTATCCATCCCTTTGTCTCTAGGGCCAAAAACAAGCAAAACAAATTTTTTGCTTACCTCCTCCTTCCCCCTTTATCCAGTCTTACCCAGTAATAGCGCAAGAATTTTGATCTCTTGTGGTCCAAAGATTGTCGGTGCTGAAACCATTTCAGTTGTGTGCAAAGTCCAGTTGTTACAAAATTTACAAAACCCATTGCATCAACAGATTAGTGTGGGTTGGCTTGCAAAAAATCATTCATGCCGGTGGAGCTTTCTTGCAGAAAAATGCCAGTAAATATTTGACCATTAATCTTGAAAGTTGGATCAGTGTCTTGGACAAAGGTTACAGGACTTGAGGTCAGGTTGATTTAAAGAAAATACCTAACTACTGTCAGAAAATCTAATTTCAGTTTCCCCTTAAAGGCTTTTCTTTAATTCAGTCTTCTGCTGAAGCTATTGAAGCTATCAGCGTTCACATAATTCAATAGGGACAGACGGTTGAATTGCATAGTGCTACAGTCATTAAGCTGGCATGTGCTCTGCTGAAGGCACTAGAGCCCTGCTCCTCTCTGTGTCAGGTGATGTTTACAAGCACAAAAGATGAAGAGGTGACTGTTTCCTCGGGAATGTATGTTTGCTGGTGGCCACCGCAGGATGCAGATGCTTGACTGTGCAGCCTGTCAGAGTAACCTACTACACATGTTTACTTATCTGCAGTAATTGTCCCAGTTTTAGAGCAGACTTGAGCTGTGCTGCTGTACACCTAAATTAAACAGAAAAGAATCTGTGCCCAGGAAGTAGGCAGTTTCTCTTCTTGCTGAAATGCTTTTCTAAATTCATGATCAGAAAATATGTCTAACATTGACTGACGCACTGACAGGATGCTATGCTCTCAGTATGTACAAAGCCAGTGAAGAATGAAAAAGTCACTGTATAATGATATGTAAATAAACCCTGTGAATGCATCATAATAAATAGGCTTTTTGCAGTCAGTTGTGTGAATGAGTGCTCAGTCAGTGAAGCATCATGAATTGGTTGATGGCAAATTTTTGAATGACTGCAATTAAGATGTAATGTAGTATAAAACATTAGAGAGAGTTTGACGTAAGATTAATTACTTTGCTACTCGGTGTCTTTAATACCCCTCTGATACAGATGGTGTTCCTGAATGAACCTGCAGTTTTCATGGGTCTGACTAGACCAGCCTGGGTCATCATACTGCTCATCTTAATTTCTGTTCAGTCAGTTTGCTATATGATCAGTAGTATTAAATCCCCCTTTTAGCTCGTCACATGCAAATAAAAATATGGGAAAAACTTCTTGGTAAAATGTCAGCATCGTGATCCTGCACAGTCATATAAACTTCCTACTCGTGCCTCTCCCTCCACCCTCTTGTTTTTATTTTTTTTAGCATACTCAACAAACTCACGCCTGAGAAGTTTGACAAGCTATGCCTTGAGCTCCTGAACGTGGGCGTAGATTCAAAACTCGTCCTTAAAGGAATCATCTTGCTGGTAAGCATACTTTTTTCTTTTTTTATTTAGGGTTCTGCGAAATGGAAATGTATTCATCGATATTTGGCAGGCTGCAATGAGTGACTCATACCCATACACTGCATGTTTTAATGACATGAGTGGTCTCTGGTTTCTCCCTCCTCTCTCTCTCTCTCTCTCTCTCTCTCTCTCTCTCTCTCTCTCTCTCTCTCTCTCTCTCTCTCTCTCTCTCTGCCTGTCTCTCTCTCTCTGCCTGTCTCTCTCTCTCTGCCTGTCTCTCACTGTGCGATTCAGATTGTAGACAAAGCCCTAGAAGAGCCGAAGTATAGCTCGCTCTATGCTCAGCTATGTCTGCGCTTGGCAGAGGACGCACCAAACTTTGATGGCCCTTCATCTGAGATCCAAACATCCCAAAAGCAGAGCACAGTAAGCTTGGTTGTTCATACTCCCACACCTCTAGCTTTCTCTTCTATAACACTAATGCCATTCCTGTTCTGCTGAACAACCCATTATAAAGCACCACTCTACAGTTTCTTAATGATTTTTTAAAACCACCCCCGTGTAACACAAATGTAAAATGCAAATGGTTCTAATGTATTTTTGTATTCTATGCTTTTATGGGAACACTTTGCTTTGATATTGCTTGTTGCATTACATCTAACTGATGTCTTCGTTGCTATTGTAGACCTTCAGAAGACTGCTGATTTCCAAGCTTCAAGATGAATTTGAAAACCGCACCAGAAATGTTGAAAGTAAGCCCCCATCTTCTGTGCCTTTTGTCATATGATGTGCAGCACCTCGTTTTGCCACGGCCTGTTCACTAACTGCATTTCCTCCTCTTTTACCCCAGTCTATGACAAACATGACAACCCTCTTACTTCTGAAGAGGAGGAGCAGCGTGCCATTGCCAAGATCAAGATGCTTGGCAACATTAAATTCATCGGGGAACTTGGCAAACTCGACCTCATCCACGAATCTATCCTTCATAAGTGCATCAAAACAGTACGTGCACGCACTTTGTTTGTTTTTTGTGTGTGTGTTCTGAAATTCACATCATACTTTTGATTGTTTGAAGTCACTGTTTCTCATTTGTAAGACAGTACAACACGGTGTGGATTAGAATCAAAAGAAATGCTGCCTTGATCAAAGTAAGAGCAGAATATCCGGTATGACTCCCTGCTTTCCTTTCTCCCATTTATCTTTTTCTGAAGCTTCTGGAAAAGAAGAAGAGAGTCCAGCTCAAGGATATGGGGGAGGATCTGGAGTGCCTCTGTCAGATAATGAGAACAGTGGGGCCGAGACTCGACCATGAGAAAGCAAAGGTAAGAGCTTCGGCCTTTCATGGCTCCCCTAAACCATTGCCATCTGGAGAGGCTGTATATGGCTTAGAGGTAGTAATACTAAGGGGTCTTTAGATCATATTGACTATTTATAGGTGAACCAGCTACTTTTGCTTTTGAATGCAGCAGTAAAACCCTAAAAGCTTGAGTAAATAATTTACAGTTTCTATAAAATGATCAGGCTGGGAAACAAAAAACAAACATTTTACATTTGGTTTAGCTGGAAAGTTTGTTTGTTTTTTTTTTTTGCCTGGTTCAACGGTATCATCCCATGTCCTTACTTAGCCCACCATCTGGCTGGACACAGCTTCACCTAATGCCCCAGCTGGCTCATAGCCACCGCTAATGTAAATCCTGCTGCCATAATGTATTTACAAGCTGTGCTGTTTCTGACCCCCACCCTCCCCTCTCCACCCTTCCACCAGTCTTTAATGGATCAGTACTTTGGCCGTATGCGATCCTTAATGAACAACAAGGAGTTGCCCGCTAGGATCCGCTTCCTGCTGCAAGATACAGTGGAACTGCGAGAAAACAACTGGGTCCCCCGCAAGGCTTTCATTGACAACGGACCAAAGACGATTAACCAGATCCGTCAGGATGCAGTGAAAGTGAGTCCAGTGAAATTATGGTGCTGGTTGTGCAGATCGCTCACATTTTGGGATGATTAATAGTTGGTGGCTAAAATCAGAAGCTGAGGTTACAGCATGCATGTGTTAAAGGGCTCTGTAAATAAACAGAACATTATAATCCCATCTCTCTTATGAAGAACAAGTTTCTGCCCATGAGCCAAGCTCCCCTATTGTGAAGAGTGTGAGTCAGCAGGACATTGTCCTGACAGTGTGCGCAGGATGTAATTAACTTTCTGATTCCATAACAACCATGCAGTTCATTATTGCACACTTGAGTTAATGTTAGAAATTCAAGTTGCGTTCTGGGTTAGGCTTTTAATCATGTTGTTCTTTTTAATGACACTGGCTCTGTTCTGTCTGTTCTTGTAGGATTTGGGTGTTTTCATCCCAGCACCCATGTCTCAGGGGATGAGGATGGACTTCTTCCTGGAAAGCCCCTTCATGCCCAACAGAATGAAACTGGACAGGGAGACTCTTGGGGGATTGGCCGACATGTTTGGACAGATGCCAGGTGTGGGCTTTGGTCAATAGGGTCTTGTTTGGCCACATCTCATTGTTTTAATATTCACTTTCAAGTTGTCAGTGTTAATACTGGATTCCCATTTTATTGTTTAGAAATAAAATGATGAGCTGAAGATAATACTATTTCCAAGATGGACTCGCATAACTTGTCGTTTGTCTTCTCAGGCAGTGGGATTGGAACTGGCCCGGGGGTTATTCAGGATAGGTACTCGCCCACTATGGGACGCCATCGAACCAACCCACTCTTCAACGGCCACGGTGGCCACATCGCCCCTCCACCACAGTCACAGTTCGACATGGGGCCCAAGTCCTTTGTTAAGTCCAACCAGGTAATCCTGCTAACTAAGCTGACAGCGCTCAGTGTTTCTCTACAAAACCCAAAGTCCAGAGTTTAAAAAGTGATCTTTTCTGCTCGGGTGACTTACGACAGGTTCAGAACCAGCATTTCCTCAACCAGAACCAGAACCACATGGCCCAGCAGCAGGTCCAGTCAAAGGACATGCCTCCACGATTCAGCAAGAAAGGACAGCTCAATGCTGATGAGGTAATAAGAACTAAATAAATGAAAGTGTAAAACATGGCGTACCAAGCCAGATGTTTTAGAGTTAAGACACTGCACAAGATATGGTCAGTGTGTTGAGTCTTCATGCCCACTGATTATGAAAAGACGCGTTATTCTGAGGAATTCAACCAGCTACCAGTCTTTCTTCTGTCTTTTACTCCATCTTTGATCTCCTCCATCTTTCCTCTCCTCTCACTCCTCTCCTCCTCTCCTCTCCTCTCCTCTCCTCTCCTCTTTAAACTGGTGGCTGGTCCGCTGACTGCGATTATGAGATATGAGGGCATGGAATTAGCCAATATGCAGATTTTGAATGTTGTAAATATCATGACTAATCTTATTACTCGTGTTCATTATGTCTCTTGGCCTCACAGATCAGCCTCAGGCCTGCTCAGTCATTCCTCCTCAACAAGAACCAGGTACCCAAGCTCCAGCCTCAGATCCCCACCATGATGCCTCCCAGCGCTCAGCCCCCACGCACTCAAACCCCGCCTCTGGGACAGGTAAGACGGGTGCTTAGACAAGAGAGTAGAGCGCAATTAACGCATACATAAATGGAAAGAAGAAAATGTTTTAGAGAAAGTCAAAATGTTGCGATTTGCATCTGTGAAATAATCTCATACACTTTGGCCTCAGCCTCCACAGCTTGGCCTGAAGACCAACCCTCCACCCATCCAAGAGAAACCTCAGAAGACGAACAAGAAACCGCCTCCTGCCAAGGAAGAACTGCTTAAGATGACGGTGGGCAAAACCATTAAGTTGATGTTTTGTTTTTGTTTTTGTAGAGGTCCACATAAATAAGTATAATTGCAAAGTAAAATCACCCCAGGGTAAATAAATCAACAGTAAATTGCCACTACACTCTTATGTTTAAACAGCACTAATGGGTGCGACCAGAAATTGAGTCATATATAAATAGTGGAGAAATACACTGCTTCCTTTGTAGCTTTGAAACTTGCTGCATCATTTACTTAATGTTTATTTTGAGCAATCAACAGATACCCTGCTCACTAGAGAGACATTTGGGACAGAGAAACATAAACCTACTAGGCATAAATATTCAGACAAACCTGCTTTTGTTTTCAGTCTAGTCCTCAGACTGACCCAGCTCATTACTGTACAATTGATTCCTCTCTTTAGGAGGCGATCATGACGGAGTACTTGAACAGTAAGAACCTAACTGAAGCTGTGTGCGGCGTGCGAGAGATGAAGGCCCCAAAGCATTTCCTGCCAGAGATGCTCAGCAAGATCATCGTGTGCTCCCTGGACCGTCCCGATGAGGACAAGGAGCACGCCAGCACTCTGATCCACACACTTCGCACCGAGGGCCTCATCACTGGAGAGAACTTCATGCAGGTGCGCGTATCCAGCTTTCATTTAATATTTAGAGTAAATATCAAAATAAATCTGCAAATATGTACTGAGCAAACAGTTAAAGCACAAAAATTACAATAATTGCACTGATGGGGAAATGCCCAGAAATGATTCCCACCAGTCAAGTTCAATCCAGCACTAAATATCCCTGGAGTTTCCAGAAAGAGGAGGAAACAAAACCATCTCATCACTTAATTCTGACATTTTCAGAACTGTGATGAATTACCTACAAAGGCTGCTGTTAATTATTGATGACACATTTTCCACTGATGAACCCAGAAGGAGGGTGGTACATCATTATTCATGCACTGACATTTCCTCCCACTCCTGCAGGCTTTCCTCAACGTCCTCGACCAGTGCCCTAAGATCGAGGTGGACGTGCCCCTGGTGAAGTCTTACCTGGCCCAGTTTGCGGCCCGGGGCATCATCGCAGAGTTGGTGAGCGTGGCGGAGCTGGCTCACCCCCTGGAGAACGGCACCCACTTCCCCCTCTTCCTGCTCTGCCTGCAACAGACGGCCAAGCTGAAGGACCGGGAGTGGCTGACCGACCTCTTCCAGCAGAGCAAGGTCAACATGCAGAAGATGCTCCCAGGTACATCCCTCTTTCCCCACCCACCCCCACCCCTTTTCCTGTTAAACATGCTCCTCTGCCTTTATCAGAATTCCCTCCATTCTCCCCATAACTGATATCACATCAGAAACACAAGCATCCCACGGAGCACAGACCATTGTCAGCGTTGTAAACCCCCCCCCCCGTCTCTATGATTGCTCGGCAGAAATCGATCAGAACAAGGACCGCATGCTGGAGATCCTGGAGGGGAAGGGCCTGAGCTTCCTGTTCCCGCTGCTGAAGCTGGAGAAGGAGCTGCTGAAGCAGATAAAGGCAGACCCCTCTCCACAGTCCATCTACAAGTGGATTAAAGACAACATCTCTCCCAAGCTTCACACTGATAAAGGCTTTGTCAACATCCTCATGACCAGGTAAATACCCCCCCCCCCCCCTTATTGGAGAAGCTGGGACCAGCACATATTTGCCTTTTTTTTTTAATATTGATTTATTATTAAAATAGTTGCTATTTAATTTTCTGATGCTCAGCTAATGGATAAACCATTGTCATTCAAACAACGATTAGGCAAATTAAATTGTTGTGTCTTTTGCACACTTAGGTAAACAGGAGGAGGCTGAAGTCATGAAGTGTTTTATTTTGTGTGTATAAATTCAAAGAAATCCAAGGAAATATCGGACTTCACATGAGAAGGGCCTGTAGTGTAACTAATCGGCGTCCTCTGATCTTCTCCAAGTTTCCTCCAGTACATCTCCCAGGAGCTGTGCGTGGTGGAGGGCGACGAGCAGGCGGCTCCCTCCAAAGAGCAGCTGGAGCAGGAGAAACAGCTGCTGCTGGCCTTCAAGCCCGTCATGCAGAAGTTCCTGCACGACCATACCGAGCTGCAGGTCAGCGCCTTGTACGCCCTGCAGGTGCACTGCAACGCCAGCGGCTTCCCTAAAGGTACAGTATTCCCCAGTGTGTTGGACGGTTTGCTACAGCTAGACCAATAAACCCACCAGGCTGATAAAAGCTATCATATGCACACATTTCTTACGCTGTATGTGTTGGCCAGTAATGCAACAATCGCAGGACAAAAATACTAGAAAATTTTGGAAATTGTCTCTGTTGCATTGTTTCACCACCAGAGAGAAGTGCCATGTTTATTTTTCAACAGCAGAATTTCCTGCTCAGTAAATATCTATCCATCTTCATTATATTGAATTGGCCTCAAAATCCAGTATCTATTGCGCTGTGCTGTCTGATTAAAACTGCAGCGACACTGGCTAAAACAATGATTTGGATTAATTATGAATACTTTTACTAGTTTAATAGTTTTAGTTTGAAGGGCATGTTTTGTCTTTACATAAAATCGCAGCAGACACTTTTTTATCCACAGCGACTTACAAGTGAGGGACATCACTAAAGCCAGAAATCATGATATAGATGATTTATGATTTATCGTACGTTACGTGTAGAACAAAATTGTGATTGTTTTTCTATTGGAAACATTCATTAAATTTTTTTTTTTTTTCTTTTTCAAAATTGTGTGCACTCAGGCATGCTGCTGCGTTACTTTGTCAACTTCTACGACATGGAGATCATTGAAGAAGAAGCCTTCCTTGCATGGAAAGAAGACATTACCCAAGAATTCCCTGGAAAAGGAAAAGCTTTATTCCAGGTACAGTAAAGCCGCCACGTTTTGTTTGTTTGTTTCTTAACATCTGCAGTAGAGAGAGTTTAGTTGAATGTGTTTGACTGAATATCTGCAGATCATAAACATCAGATGAAACGATTAATTTCAACTTATTTAGTGCAAGATTGACAGGAATCTTTTCAAATCTTCCCCCCGTTTATCCCCCGTCAGGTAAACCAGTGGCTCACCTGGCTGGAGACGGCGGAAGAGGAGGAGTCCGAGGACGAAGCGGATTGAGAAAACCAAGTCGAAGCATTATGGTGTAGAAGATCGACCTTATCTTTATTATTACACTCGCCTTTCCTTTATTAAACTCCATGCTTAATTTAACCACTACCATGTGGCACTCAGCTGCTTCTGTCTCGCAAATATAAACCGAAAAGCTTGTACCTGTAGGGCCTCATGTGTTACCACCCACACCATGATGATGGGCTGAGCAGCATCATTTGATCTGTTGCCTAATGGATGTTTGATTATGGATCTGTGTCCTGATCAGCTACATGAAGTCTGGAGTGGCTCAACCATGTGTATTTTTTTTCTTTTTTTGTTTTTGCTCTGACTGTTTAGAGTTGTATCTGTTTTTTTTTGGGGGGGGGGGTGTTTTGTTTTTATTGCATGTTTTTCATTTCCACTCAATTTTTCCAATTCTGATCCCCCCCCCCCCGATAGGAAACTGGTTTATTTAAGAATGTTTAGGATTCTCCCCTGAATAAGTGAAATTAGTGGTGAGCTTCACTAATTGCTAGTTACAAGTATAAGACAAGTGAGGTCTTGTCAGTGATCTGCTTTGTGTTCTTCTGTCAGGGCCCAGCCTGGATTCCCTGTCAGCACACACACACACACACACACACACACACACACGATGAGGGGATTTAAAATGAGCAGACAGGCTGCAGAGTGATCCACAGTGAAAATCCTCACCAAGTATAATTAATGTCAAGGGGCCCTGCTGAAGTGAGAGTGAAGCATAAGCTGGCAAAGCATTTCATAATGAATTAAGGTGCAGGTTTAGTCAACCTATGCTTACTAAAAAAAAAAAAAATGTTTTCGGCTTCTTTTTTTTTTTTTTTTTTTTAAATAAAAGTGCTCTTCATAGTCACTGATGAGCATCTTCCTTTTTTGTGATTGCCCCCCCCTCCTCCTTTATGTCCCTATTTGTTGTCTTTTATTACTTGAGTGGTTGCAATACTTATCCTCCAAATGTTACGATATTTTAAAAAACTGTAATCATTGGTGTGCCGCCGTAACGTTTCAAAGTTGCCTGTGTTTCTACCTCTTAGTTAGATGGGCTTTTGTTTTTGTTTTGTTTTTTTTGTGCTGGGATAATGAAATCTAAGAAGAACCTAGAGTCCAAGCAAATGCTGAAGTATTTGATTTAGTCCTGGCCTAATTGCACAATAAATTTATTGAAGCAGACTTTCCTATGACGCTTCACATGGTTTACAAGTATTAATATTTAAGAACGCAAAGGAAAAAAAAGCTTGTTTTTATGAATTTGATGTTCCTGTTAAAAGGCTTTCAGTCGTTCACCTCCCCCCCTGCAATTTGGAGTGACTGTTTTTATTTGAAATGCTCGATATGGAAAATGAAACAAGTGCATTTTTTTTTAAATGTTTTTCTTAAATTGGCAAAATAGAAGCAAACCTTTTTTAGACAAGTTTAGTTGAGCCCCTTCTCCCTCCCTCCTCTCTCATTACATTAAGTCTAACAGCTAAAAATGATCAAGTTTTACCCAAGAATCGTGCTCACAAGCCATGTTTATGTATAAGGCAATGGATTTGGATCATATTGTAAGGTATTCATAATTATTGTGCACCTCCTATTGCTTTAATGTCAATAAAGTCCAGTACATGAGCACCAAGTATTTTTCACTTTTATTTTGCAGTTTTTTTTTCTTACAAATTCCAACGCCTTCAATGTTTCACACTTTCACATCTGCGATTGCCCCAGTCTGACTGGTCTCCTGAACTCTCGATGCCTTGCTGAAGAGCACGTGGGAAAGAAGGAGTAGGAGTGTCGTCTACGGAAATTACGGGTCACTCCTGGTCTGTGGGGATCCAGAAGTAATCCACCACCCGCCTGCTCCTGCGTGGAGGTGCAGAGTCGGGTCGGTCCCCTCCGACGGCGGGCAGCTCATCGAAGTGACTCGGACCCGGATCCCTCCCCGTGTGCGGGGCAGAGATCCTGAACATGGTCCTGAGGAAATACAAGTCACAATTAAGTAATTTCTTTTTAAAATAATTGAAAATTGCTTGTAAGTTGACCTTGACGTTTTTTATAATAATGGGTTTCTTTCCCATTGTCTCGCTGCTATATTTTATTACCTCAGCTTACCAGTTAGCAGTTGTTAGAGATCTACTAAAATAATTTTGTCAAAAGTATTCTGCAGTGTTTGAGGCCCCCTGGTGGCCACAGGAGCCACAGCAGCTGCTGCCCTGAACCTTTGTTCACCTGGATGAGGTCCTCTCAGGCTCCTCAGGACTGGACTCTGGGGTGGAGATGAACACAGGATCTCCCTCCTGAACAACATCACATTACATAAGGTAGGAACTGGTCTCACGATGCTACTGTCAGATAAAAAGCCTCCTCCTTTAAAAGCCCAGTATTGCAGGTATAGACATTGATCAATCTCTGGAGCAATTCAACATGTGCAGTTACGTTTTTTTCTTTCTTTCCTATATCAGCATACATTTGTAGATAACTTTAGAGTCATCTCACCGTAAAATTTCTTGGGGTGCCGTCTGGATTTTTAAGGATTTTAACCCTTTGATCGCTCTCGGTCATGCAGAGGAAGTAGCTCTTGATGTTGGCCTGACACTGTTGAGAAAAAGAAACATAACATTTACCTTAAATATCTATAATGTGGAAGAAACGTCCATGACGGTGAAGCATCTCAGGCATATTTTACCACTTAGACAACGTCCTCCTTCAGAGATCGCTGGTGTATGATTCGTTCTAACTGGTGTGGTGTGATGTGATGCTTTCTTACTGCTTTGTTCTGCCTCAGAGCCTTCAGGTCCTCCTGAGCTCTGAACCTGTCGGATATTTCCTGGTGCTTCTCCCTCCAGCTGAGGCACTCGGCCGTTCTCTCCTGCCTCTCCTTCTCAGCCAGGCGCCGCTCAGCCTCGGCCTCCCGCTGAGCCTGGTTTGCCTTTTTGCTCTCCTCCTCAGAAGCCATCGCTCTGCGCCTCGAACTCATCTCACTGTAAACAGAACACTGAAATTACATCCCAAAATATCTTCTAAACTATTCAGATTCCATTTCCACAACAAACACAAGCTTATTTTTTGCTGTTATTTCCTCCCTAAACTCGTCTTGTGTCGTTAAAGCGACAAGCCAATTATCTGCAAGTAAATCAGAGAACCACACCATTAAAGATGGGTGTGTGTTGTCCATGTGTTTGGATAAGTCTGTACTAACTGAGCAAATCTGGATTCAAGAGTTTTACCCCCATTTTCCCCCTGAAGAATCACCTGGGGACCACCTCTGCACACGTCAACATTAAGGTGAAGGAGTGCGATTTAATGAGGTTTTACTTTTAAGTGAAAAACCACCCTGTGTCCTGTGAAACTTCATCAAACAGCCCTCCTCTTCTCTGACCTTCATCTTTGTTTCTCAAAGCTACAGTCGAGCACAGAAGACGTGGGGAGGATAGGATTGTTTGGCCTGAGCCGGAGGTATGTGCTCAACTGACTGTCATTCTAGATCTTCTTCTTTCTCTTTTCATTTCCTTCATCTCTTCTGCTTTCCTTTCAGCTCCTCCTCCTCCAGGCCAGCTTTCATTGCTCTTGTGCTTTCCCGTACAGTATGTGTGACATCACTCCTAAACATAATATCTCAGTTGGGCTTTGACTACGCTCAAAGAGCTGTTATGGGTCACGTGTTACGAATTCAGCCAGGACATACACAGAAAATGCCAACAAAAAAAAAATTATTATATTGCCGCATTGCAAAAGCAGTTTAATCAATAACTGAGAAAGATAGTAAACAGGCCTCCTTTCAGAAATCAGGCAGAGTTGTTAATTTGATTTTCTGCGGCTCACAAGCTGCGATATTAACAAAATGACAAAAGAGAGCAAAGAGAATTCAAACGTTCAAGATGAACTGAACTTACCTGTTCATCTGATGCCACATGTGATGTGGTTTACAGGATTAATTTTGTTACAAAAATGTATTCTGTAATTAAACAATTGATCGGCGGGGCAGTCGGACTTGATTGACGGGCCGTAGTTGGCCCGCGGGTCGCCAGTTGAATAGGTCTGCGATGATGGCGTTCCTGATCTTTTTCCTCTTTTCCATTTTCATTTTTTGCAGCTGCATCATCTGCTTTGATGCTTCGGGGTTTTGTGGTGAACACTGTTCAGATTAGGTGTGCAGACATTCATCTGATCTGATGTTCCTCTAATGTTACAATATACAGCATGCTCCCAGCTTTATACTCAAAATGATTCATTTCTGGTAATCGAAAAACTAGAGCTCAAGGTGTTTAAATCCAAAATGGTGGCAAAAGATATTTTTTTTGTCCTTAAGACAGACTGTTGATGTGATTTTGTTCTTCTGATTTTCTATACAGTTACAGTTATATATGGTTTGCTGTTAAGTGCTGAGTTATTGCTTCCTATAGGCGGAGCAGGTTCACACTAAATTGTTTGTTGATAAGGGGCTGCAATCAGCTTCAACCATACTGTATAGCTTCTTCCTCTTTTTACACAAGACATGGGAGACAAGGAAGATGTCCTTCCTTTGACTCCCTTTACATTGTCCCAACTTCCCTTCTGTAAGACGTATTAGGTGCTATTGGACCTATAGTGTACTATCAGTTCTGTGTCTGATTAGTTTTAAAAAAAACAAAAAACAAACCTTGACCTATCAGTGCGTAGAGTACATATACACTGAAATATCATTTTTTAAAGGGTTTTTAATGATCTACTTCAAACAGATGCAGATGAATAATGCATGCCGATGCTGCTGTAATGTAACAGCAGGATTTCATACTATGGATCATGATTAACATATTTCTTTGGCTTATTTTTGTCCAGCACTATGAGAAAGATGCTACAAAATTTAAGTTTTATTATTGTTTATCATTATTATTATATTGACCACTCTGTTCATTTTTGTGGCGTCCAGCAGGGCTCTATCCTCGGTCCCCATCGTTTTTCTTCATACAGCCCATGTTTACTCTCTCTGCTGCATATTTAGTCACTTCATTGGTATTTCTTCCCATTGTTATGCTGATAACACGGAGTTGTATCTTTCTTTCAAACCTCCACACACTCCTCGTGGCTATTAAATGGGTAACGCGTGACTCTAAATGAGCGTTAATGTTGCCTCATGTGTTCTGGATGTGTAACGTAAGGCTGCAAGCATGACATGATGTTTCTCTGCCCTCTAGTGGCCAAAAATCGAATGATCGATGCAGCTTTAACATGGAGCAATCTAACAGGACTCTAGTGTCCGACATCGATCCAGCATCATCTAGAGAAACTTATCGAGTCTTTCATTGTAAATTTCTAAAATAATATCCATTCAGTTGTTTTTTAATTGGGAGACGATTCATTTATGTTTTTTGTTTCTGCTCCCCTTCGCTGCTGTAATGATCTTTTTTTACTGGTTTTCCTGCTGTGTCAAGGCTCAAATTGGTCCAAATTGACGTGTTTATCCTTTTAGAGTTTGAGAAATAATGTGGATCTATAATATCTCCGTCAGATGGGATATTCTCTCCTGTGGTGTAATGGTGAACACTATAAGAATCTTACTCGGTGCAGCTTTAATGCCACAAAATTTGCCTTGATTAGATCACCTTTTCCTTTAACGAACTGCACTCACCTGTCTTTAATTTGGACATTTTCCTGTGTGACTTGTCTCAGCTTGTGTCGCAGGTCGTCTCTGTCCCCCTCCAGGCTCCTGTTCTCCTGCAGCAGGGCCTGTTTCTCCCCCGACACCCGGTCCAGCTTCAGCTTGGTTTCAAAGTAGTTCTTCTCTGTTTGCGCCAGTAAAAGCTGTAGATCAGTGTGCTGCAAAAAGAAAAAGACAGATGCCCAGTTAATCAATCAATTCAGTCCACTGATAACATTACATCCTGTTTATGCCTTGAGTGAATCAGGGATGAGGTCTGGTCGTAATAGAGAAGAGGAAGCTGTCTCTAAAAATGTTCTTCATCTCTTGCGGTTAAAGGTATGCCATCTGCTGTTCACGGCTCTGCTCGTTAACATGAACGACTGCGGAAATGATGATGATTTTTCATTATTGATATTCTCTCCTCTCGCCCCTCGATGTGCAGAATGTTAATGGGTTTCTCACTGGCACCAGAAAGAGAGACTACATTGCAGCCGTATACTGGCCTCTCTTTAATGGCTTCCAAAATCAAAACCTTACTGTTTGTTTTTAAGGCAATCACTGAGCTGGACCTCTTTTAAATCCTCAAGTCTTCTCAAATCTGACCTTCTGACCCATCACCAACAGTACGACCCAAGTCTTTCTGGTTGTGGATCCTGGACTGTGGAACGGCGTCATTCCTTATATTCATTTATCGTATTTATTTTATTTGTTTATTTGATAGGGACAGTGCAAGTTAACGAACATCAGTACAAAAATAGTACTTGCTTTGAAAATTGGATGGAACTTGAGTCAAATTGTGTTTTCTTAAAAGGATCAAGGTGGCAAGATCAAAACTAACAATGTGTTTGTCTGTTTCCTAATACTGTCTGACTTCCCTACCCTTTCTGTGGCTCCCCTAGTTTCTTTTAGAAAAAATAGTTGGGAATAGTGATTTGTTGGACTATTTGCTCTAGTTAGTATTTCTGGCAGTAGGATTGGCACAAAAAAATCCCAGTGTGTGCGTTTATGGTTATGAAGGAACCAAAGACTGAGCCAGGTCTGGTCTTTAATTTAAACAAGCCACTAACATCCAAAGTGTCACAGGTATATTGTAGTTTCTTTCACTATGTTTAATGTTTTACAGCAACTGCTGATATTTGGGAGTCACATCCCACCCTGATGGCGTCATGATGGAGAATCCAAGGAGTGTATACATCACATGTTGGACTATGGCGACATTAATCGCTGCATTCTGTCGCTATCAGCTGACAATATGCGTCGTGTGTTTGTTCACCTCTTTTTTAAGCCGCTGCAGTTCCTCGCTCAGACGGCTCCTGTCAGCCTCAGCTGCCTCTCTGTCCCGCTGACACCCGAGGGCCCGAGCCTCAGCCAGGGCCCTGATCTTCTCCGACTCCCCCCTGGACTCCTCCGCGTCATCCGCAGCCCGGGAACACAGCGTCGCTCTCTGCTGGCTCTGATACAACTTCTGCTTCAGCTGATGGGGGTCAGAAAGAGAGAGGTGGGTGTGTGCACACTGCGGTGACTTGGTCAGGAAACAGTAGAAGGCTGCCTTTGTCTGTAGGTGTAACACAACTCCATCCACTCAGCTGAAGAATAAGAGTCAGTCAAAACTACTGTGCAGCATGAAACAGCTTTTTACATTCACATCATATGAGATTAGATTTAATCTGACGATCAGTATCTTGTTATAACTGTCTTCAAGTATTAAAGGGGAAATCCATGCCATCCAGGTGATGCCATATGAATTCATAGCAGAGGTCTATGTTACAAACTGAAGGTGTGGATTTGGAAAGACATTGGCAGTAATCTTGGAAAAGATGCAATTGGATGCATTATGGGAAATGTAGTTTCCAGTGCTTTTACAACTTGACTCGTATAGACTAAAAGTCAGGATATCTTGGGCCTCTCTTGCATTGATTTGCTGAACTGAATTTTTACTTTTTCTCTTGCAAAGTTATGGAAGTGTTTATATTTTAAACCACTGGAGTGCCCCTTTAAAGGCTAATATACAGTCACATAATGTATATAGAAAAATGGACAGTCAATACGTTAATATGAGTTATTTTCATGTTACTAAAGGTCATTCCTCTGAATTTGCATGTCTGAAGAGATTTTGAAAGCAGCAACATCATCACCAAAGTGCTGTCATACAACACTGTGATAAGAGAGAAAAGTGTGATGAACTGTGCTTAGGTATTTGACTCGGCCTCGTATCTGTAATGTCACACTGCCACAGTGTCTAATCATCGTGCTTGATTACTGCAAACAAACAGGTCGAGAGTCAAGAAGATTGTTGGCTGCTGCTACAAAGAGGTCACAAAGAGGATGTTGCTACTTCCCTCCAGATTTTAATTAAAGAGCAATAATCATAATAATCTTTATTTATAGAGCAAATCTACATTCCAAAGGCAGCAATAAAATAGAATCAATAAAATCAATAGATCTTCAAGGTGAAGAAAAACAGATAAAACAACTAAAACAAAAAACGAGAAATAAAACACAACCAGGAAAAAGCTCTCTGATGAAAGTAAGTTTTAAAAAGAGGCTTGATGTGACATTTCAGAATAAGATTTTGGACAACATAGATAATTGATGTTTTAGACAGGGTGGTGTTGTCTTAAAACACTTTTTCTGCTTTTTCACATTTGTTTTATATATATTAATGTTTTTTTTGCACCTCAGGGACTCTATATAACATCTTTTATTTGAAGCTGTCAATAATATCTACGACTGAGAGTATCCAGTTTATAACACTCAGTGCGATTAGTGTCAGACTATGGAGCCGATGTGAGGGCAGAGGTCACATGTCTTTGGGAAGTGGGTGGTTGTGTTCTGATGTCTATACTAAGCTCAGAGGAGGCAGGAGGCCTTTGCTTCTTATCTTCTTGAGCGATGCGCCGTTTTAAAACTGTGTCCAGCGCTCCAGCGTACCTCTTTGACTTGCGCCTGCAGCTCCTGGTTCAGGTTCCTGAGGTTCCTCATGGTCAGCTCATTCTCTGTGCGCATCATGATCCGCTCCATGTGGATCTCATTTGATAAGAACTTGTTTTCTTTCCTCAGATCCTCGCATTCCTGGGGAACGTTTACATTTTCAGTGCCGAGCATTGTGGGAGAGAAACTTAAAGAGATTCATTTCCAAAGGAGACAAACTCATAAAATGATGGATTACAGAGAATTAACCAAAAAAAAGAACCTTGTCTTGAGACATAATAAATGACGTCTCTGGATGCACAGTACTTTGGAAAAGACCTGTAACATCTGTAACATTAAAGAGTTCAGACTAAAACAAAGGGACTGGTGCCAGTAGGAATTTCCTCATTCCAACCATTTTATTTATTTTTTTTTCCACACTTATCACAGCAAACAGAACATTTAGGTTCTTAACATCCATTTTCACCATCACTGTTACCATTTTAGGATTAATCTTTAATCTTTTGATGAATATTTCAGCTGACGTTCAGAGTTCACTCTTGACTTTGGGGGAAAACAGTTTGAGTCATTTAGGTAGTTGAGAAAATAATCTCATCGCAAGATCCGTTTAGTAGGTGGTCTGAACTTTTGATTCTATCAAATGATATTCATCAAGCAAATGGCGTTGTCATGGAACTGTAGGTATTTCCATTGTTTCCTCACCACTTTACGGACATCTGCAATTTACGGAAGCCCTGAGAGGCAAGTTGTTTTTTCACTTCATTTTCCTCATGGGGTTGGTTGCAAAGATTAAAAAAAACATTTCTTTCTTTTCTTTTTTCTTCTTTCTTTATTTTAGATTTTTTTGTTTGTTTGTTTTTCTTTTGTAATTTTTTCTTTTAGAATTTTTTTTTTGTAGAAATTGGAAACTTTTTTTAATCTGTAAAAACAACCCCCCTACAAATCTTTTCATTTGCTTTTCAGGGTTTCCATAGAAATTCCACGACAACTGGGCAAACTCCATTTGGTGATGAAGATCATGTGATATGACAGAAAGCTCCAGAATGCTAAAAAAAAAAAAGTCTTTGTGGTGAGATTCTGAACTTCCCTAAATGACGTCAGTGACTTCACATCTTTTTAACACTGTATGGAACTGATTTGCAACTCGCTCATAAACTCACTCTCTCACATTTAACGTTAGCGGTCAAGTAGCTTTTCTTCACGTTCATCGCAGCAGTGAGGGCGATGCTATTAACCAGCAAATACAGGTATGTTGTCCATCGAGTGAGATATTATAAGAATTTGTCCTAAAGGAAAGAGTTTTTTACAGTTGATTTTTTCCTCCAGGTGCTTTTTAAAGCTAACTAAATCTCTTACGATGCATGAAAAGCCTGAGATCTGATGCATCACCCAACCTCGTCCTTACCTTCCTCTTTCTGACCAGCTCTCCTTGCAGGTGGTTGATCTGGAGGAAGGAGCCGTTGGAGTTGATGGCGCTGACCGGCCTGACCACCCGTACGGGCCTCCTGGTCGGCCTGGAGAGACCTTTGACTTCTTCTGTTGCCCCGTTCCCGAACCGGCCGCCTCTGCTGACGTTACTGCTGCTCATGGAGAATGACTTGTACAAGCTGTGGTCCAGCGAGGACTTCCCGGCTGTCTGCAGGTCCGTGTGGGATTTGGCTCTGAGTGACATTTCAGAGTTTACTTCAGCGTTACCGTGATGATGCTCTGAGAGAAGATGGGGCTCCTGGTTTGAAGTCAGGACGCTGGCCAACAAGGTGAATGAAGTTCTCAGTTTCACGTCGAGTTCACGGGGTGGCTCCTGTCATCGTTCATTATTCATTAGGTAACGTGATAGGACAAAAACCTGTGTGGGACAGAGGCAAGCAGTCCGTGTGTTCTGGTATGAGGAAACCTTTTGTCTATGTTGTTGGCCTTTCATTCCGATTTTAAAAGTCATGCCGTTCCCTGGACTTCATAGCCAGTCTTCAGGTGTACCTCAGGTCCACGGAGCAGAGGGGGAAAAGAAGGCCCAGCTGTTACTGACACTCTGGACACTGCAGGGAGATAGGATGACGTTTGTTGTGTCTTAATGACAAAATTGGTGTCAGTGACATTTCTTTTGAGGGAATGTGTGAGGAACACTTGTGCTGCCTCTTTGGTATTTGAAAAGTGTGGAAAGCCAAAGGTGCAGTTATTTCTTATGTATTTCTCCATGGGTTTTAACACTAACATTTATATTAACATAACAATGATACAGTTCATGTATATTTCTTTAAAAAAAGAGAGAAAGAGAAACAACAAAAAGGGACAATTAGGAAGAGTAAATTATTTAACAAGTCTGTCTTGGGGGGGGGGGGGGGGGGGGAGTGTGTTTAATTGGCTTTGAATCAGTGGCTTCAGAAAAACTGTTTCAGTTACAATCTGCTGTTATCCCTGAGGACGACTTCCTGTGTTGATGCTGCGTGAAGAGAAATTGTCACACTTTTAACAGTGAATTATGCTTTTCTCTCCCTCTGGGTGAAGTGAGACTTCCACTCTTCTTGACCAGGGAAGTGTGACCAATTAGCTTCTCCTGCAGCTCTTATCTGTGTTACAGTGCTGTATCCCTTACAGCCAGTCATCCATGCTGCAAGCCTGAAGCAGGCAGGAAGCTCACATGATATTCACCGAGTCATGAAAGTAGGTCATGTTGAACTCTCTCGTCCTCTCCACCTTTGTACAGCAGAACATCCTCGCTGTCAGCGAGGGATGATAAAGTCACTGTAATGAGGTGTTGCTCCTACACAGAGAGAAACACCTGGGTGTATTTATGGATCAGACAAGTTACAGTAAATTTACTCATTTATCCAAAGCAACTTACAAGTGAGGGACAACACTAAGTACTAAGTACTGAATCTATTCAATTAGGCAAGTGAGTGAGTTTAAGGTAAGATAGATGGTTGTCTACACAATGTGACTGCACCTTCATCCTTGTGTTCTGTTTGGGGCATTTAGATAGATAGATAGATAGATAGATAGATAGATAGATAGATAGATAGATAGATAGATAGATAGATAGATAGATCATAGATCATTTTTCTTCGTATTGGGTTTTGTAGCAACGAGGAAGTGGAGGCATTGTCAACAAAGCACCGGAGTTAAAGTGATTATCAGTGAATGTGGCACAGCACTGTGGAGGTTAGAGGTTTGATCCCCCCCACTGTGCCACCCGCCCACGCCGAACATGCAAACAGACCAAAGATGCTCCGTCATCAGCTGCATGTTGTTCCTGTTTGGGTCTTTGACGTGTGCCAGGAGACACGCTGTTATTCCTCTGTGATGGGTTGAAGGAAAAAGGGAAGAGGACTGAACACTCTCACTCTTCTTTGGCGACATGTAGCTGCGGAGACATTATAGAAAATACCACCATGAGCTTGATGAATTCATAGGGAAGAAGAGAGAAAGTGGTTGTGAAAAAGAGACAGAAAGAAAACACAGAAGCAGGAACAATGTGGCGGAAGTTCCCTTTCCTGTCAGAGCAAACACACCTCTGGAAGAGAGATGCTGGCAAGGCAGAAAATCAGCAAACCACTGATAACCTCCATAAAGATGTTTATTTTTAAGCAAATATTTCTTTTTCCATATTTGGCTGTGAAGGCACCAATTCTATAAAGAAGCATGGAGCAACCTGCATGTGCTCGATCAGCTCCACGATAACGCCAAAAGGATCATTCTCTGTTATTTATTTATCTTAGAAGACTGTTTAAAGTTGATGTTTCCTGTCATCCCGCTTTAATACTTCCTGGAAATCCTCAATTTGTCTTCATTTTTAACCAGGAGAGTGTTGAACTTGATATAAATATCCTATATCTGCGATTTGATAATTGTTTGGATCAAGCACACTAAGAGCTTCTGTCCAGGTCTTTCTGATGTGTGGACGTGGGTGTTATCTCTTAACAGGGCGTCAAGCAGATTTGACCTACTCTTCCTGTTTCCTCTTCTTATGGACATCACATTTGTTTTGAGGCTTTTTCCCTGCATTCGCTTTATTTGGTTGTTCACCTTCGCTCCGCTGCAGTTGTATATATTTTATGCAAAACATGGCAAGATTTTCATTTTTTACTCAGTGTTTAATGTTTTGTTTGGCAGCTTTGTTTCCTGCCGCAGAATCCAGTGTAATTCAAGGTAAGTTGTTTGTTTTCTGGTGTAGGTGGAGCGCCACATTTTTTCACCAGATACTGGAACATTTATGTATTTGTTTATTTTGCTGGTGTGAAAATGTTGTGGTCACTTTCAATGCTTGAATTTGTAACATTTAAGAATTAGTTTTTGCGTGATCTCTTATGGTTAAAGGAATATTTTCAGGACATTTTTCGGCTCTAACTTCTTCTTAGTTGTTTTTCATGTGACAATAAAAAAGTTAATTCTATGGTCACAGTCAGATAGAAGCTTCAAGAATACATGCACATGAAAAATTTCCATTACTGTGTATTTTTAGTTGTCTCCACTATACCATGAATTAACCCTTGGCACATGTTTATATTAGGTTCCTATTCATTGTACCAACATATATATTGTTTAAATCACAATATATAATGATGTTAGAGTGAGTTTACCATTGATATAAATTTACACTTTAAATGTACACAGCTATAAAGATAAGATGCAGAAGTTCATGCGTATCTTAACAAAAATGTGTGTGTTCTTACAAAAAATGTCATTAGTCCCTCAAAGTCCCATAACGGCTGGAGTCTTCATGCTCATTGAAGGAGGGAAGTACACCTTGAACTTCACTGCTGCCAGAGCTGCCTGCCTATTTCTGAACGTCACCATAGCGACCAGAGACCAGATGGAGCAAGCACTGCAGCAGGGACTGGAGACGTGCAAGTAGGCTCGAGAAAACGTGTGGTGACTGTTGTGGTGTGGCAGATGTGAATACCTGTTAAGATTACAGTTGAGAGCTTTACTACACTTTATTATTGAACAGTTAATCCGCAAAAAAACGAACCGAACCAAGTGCATCATGTCGTTTAGCCGTCAATACCAGCTGAAAAAATGTTAAATATTGAGTTTTATTATTCCATAAGTGTGTTTGTGTAGGTAGGATTTGGAAATTAAAGGGGAACGTTACAGATTTAAAAAACGTCAGGCATTTGTTCAGTCGATACTTTAAGCTCGTGAAGTAACTTGTGTGTCTCTGTGACAAAATGAAGCCCTGCTCCCTCAGCAGACTCAGTCCTACTGAAGTGTGAGTGCAGCCTGTACGACTGAAAGGTGTTTCCATATGAGCTGTGAATATTTGTCACTCAGTAACTTGTTCCAGTCTGCCTGCTGTTCAGTCTGCACATGCAGCTCAACTGTCGATTCTCTTACAGGGAAAAGTTGGAGATGTCAAACAGATCTGTTATTAGACTTACGGTATTTGTGAATTTAACTGTTCAGCTCTGTCTTCCATCAACAGGGTCCTGGGTTTGAATCCCACCTGGGCTCCACAATCTGGAAACTACCAAAACCCTGAGGGAAATGGTTTGATAAATATAAGATCAGGCACAGAGAGTACAAAATGAAAATAGAAATGTGGAAAATTATCGGGTGGCCATGACAACCACAGACAAATCCTCAATGAATGAAGACGCTTTTCACACCCAACTAATGCTGACTCAGGTGACATCACTTAAGGCGATTTATCAGACGCCTGAAGCCCCAAAAAAGCATTATTTTAAACGTTTTTTCACATTTGCAGTAGTTCTCCCCAAGACCTGTGTATAGACTTGGAGCTCCACCTTAAAATAGGTGTAATTCCCCTTTAAAGCAATGGACTCATCCGTCCTTTAATTACATTTTCAACACTGTATTATTTTTTAACAGATTCGGCTGGATAGCTGAACAGATCGCAGTCCTCCCACGACTTACGCCCGACAACAACTGTGGAAAGGGTAAAACTGGGGTGGTGACGTGGCGCGCAAGTGCAGACAAACCGTTTGGTGTTTACTGCTTCAGCTCGTCAGGTACAGGTTATTTCATAAATAAAATTTAAAAATTTAATAATAAAATAAAATTGTGCTTTATTTATTTTGCATTTACTGAACCTTAATGAATGTTCCTATATATTATATAAGCAAAATAGAAAACTGTTCTCTTTTTATTCCCTTCCTCTCTTTAATGATCCTTCAACACTCATGAATCTGTGTATCCTGGTACGGTGGCCCAGATGGGTCAACACGAAGCAAAAGCAACAACATAAATACAATTTATTTGTGTTGTGGCTTTTGCATTCGTGTTGACGAGTCTGGGCCACCGTATAAAGTGGGTTAGTTCAATGAATGCATTGTAAATGTAAACCTTTTTTCACCACCTGCAGATTTACTACATTTACTACCTTCTGGCACCCAAACCTCCACGTCTCCAACCACGTCAACAGCACTGACCCGAAGCTCAACGCCCACTGCAGCTCTGGTTACATCAACAACAACCAAGGCCGCGTCCTCAGTAAAGCCAATAACAACAAAAACCCCGGAGAAGAAAGCTTCCACTACAGCTTCTACTCTCCTGCTCAAGACAACATGTTCATCTAGGATTTCCTCCACCTCCACTTCTCTTAAAACTTTCTCCACCCGTATTCCTACATCTCTCTCTCACCTCATCGCCTCGAAACCTACTGTCGTCACTGCTGCCTTTTCTACCTCTGTGTCGCTGCTGCCTCCGCATGTGAGCTCTGCACAACCTTCTCTAGGAGGTGCGTCCTTGTCGTCTTTAATCTTCTGTATTTTTATTTTTTTTGTGGTTGTGATGTTCTTTTGTCAGTTTTTCCAAGAGGAAGCAAAATTCTTTACTCTAATTCTTTTTTTTATTCCTCTCTGTTATGACTTTAAACGCAGATGGAGCTCAAGGTTTTGAGCTGAAAGGGACGGAAACTTGTAAATTATATTCATGCATCTCCATCTAGTCGCCAGTAGAGGTCACTTTGAGTATATTTTATATTTTCAACAGATGTTTTTCCTACTTACCTTACCTTACCCTATCCGGAAAAACAGGGACAGGATATATAAATAAGGGTATTACCATTTAATTAATTAATTAATTAACAAAACACACAAGAATATTAAGAAATATTTAGAAAAACAAAGTGTCTTACTGAGGTTTTAGACAATCTTTTGTACCATGAGATTGACTTAGTCTTAGGTGGTTGAACTGCAATGGTCAGCTGCTAAGTACCATGGTAACAAGCTGAGCCATGGTGCCCTGTTTACATAATGTTCATCCAGCCATCTATTCATCACTCATGCCCCACATATAAGAAATCAGAATGGAACATGGATGTGTTTACATGTTTTTGAGTGTCCTGGTTATGATCAGGTTTTTGGAGGATCCCGGCTATGTCCTGGTTTCAGACACCTGCCGCAGCTTTGAGAGATCTGGATCCCAAATAAGAGTGTGTGGTTAAGCTGGGATTTGAACTGCTGCACAGATATATGATATAAACGAGATAAGAGTTTGTGGCAATCATTAATACAACTTGGTTTATTTTCCAGCTGTACCTACGGCACTCATCATTTTTGGCGTCATTCTCCTGCTTCTGACAGCAGCAGGTGCTGTGTGGTACTACAAACTGTGAGTCATGTTATCAGATGCCTAGTGTCTGTAGTGTCTATGGAGCTTCATTGTGATCAAAGAGACAGACCAGAAACAACTAGAGCTCATGATCTTCATACTCTGTTTCCTTTGCATGTGTAAAACTAAAGTTAAAGCTTTTATGATGCACTTTGCAGCAGGAGACAGTTTAACAAACTGCAACTAGAGAGGAAAACTATCTTATAGCCTCTTCAACGCGTCTACTGAACTTGATTTACTTTTACTGATCCATGTGTATCATGTTTCTCATATCATTTTTTTTGTTTCTGTCTGTTTGGAAAAAGGAACATTTTCACCTTTTGGTCTGCGGGGCAACAAAAAGACGACACAGAGACAGAGATGTGGAAGCACAATGACAGTGAGATGGACCTTCAACAGGGAGCAGAGGAAGATGATGAATATGAAGTATCAGACAGGAAGTACTCCAGTGACATCACGCTGTTTGTGAATCCAGACATGAAAACAGACTATTCAGAGTAGCTCTGTGATATTTCTGTGAGGGGGAGCGAACTGAATGAAATACTGCCACAGTGTTACCTGATAAATATCAGAAAATGTTTATAATATTGTGTATTTCATAAACTATATTCATCAAAGTGATTGTAAATTTGAACATACTGTACATCATATGACCTTTGTTCCTCTAAACTTATACTGAGAGTGAAAAGCTGCAGTTATTTGGTCTGTCTCTCCCTGTGTTTGTGTGCATGAGCATATTATTGCCAATAAAATTCTTGTCTATAATTTTGAAATAAATCTACTTAATTTTTCATCACATGGTGCGTTTTGTTTCTGTTCTTGAGACAGAAGACAGTTGAAGAGAATCCATGTTACACAGAAGTGCCCTACACTGGGATTTTTAAACTTAACAAAGCTTATAATGTTGGGATTTTGTTAACACAGTCACAAAGGTGTTAATTAAATTATATGTTTTAGCATTGCTGCTATAGTGATGGCGTTGTACTAGACTGCTTTAAATTGAGAGGTGTTAAATCCTGTCCTCCTCATGTGTGTAAATTGGAAGGACAAATGATTAGAAACACCTCTCAAAATATTGTAGCAGTGCAACACCACCTTTAAATAATAAAAAAAACACACAATTAAATTTACACATTTGCAAAAATGTCATTAAAAGCCCAACATTGTAAGCTTTGCAAATGTAGAATTTATTGCAGAGTTGTGGTAATGAATTGCATTAGTAGAGATTGTAAAGGTGTACCTAATAAAGTGAGCCCTGGCTCTGGATGGAGATGAAGTTTGTCAGCAACATAATCTACACTTATTCACTCATTAATTATAAGCTATTGCTCAATTACTTCATTTAGTAAACATTGTTCAAAACAAGTGTTTAATTAGATTACAAAACTTTTAATTAATGTGTCTTTAAATAAAGTAAAAACATTTAATTAAAAAATAAATGTTACTTTATTGCTTTTTTACCTCCAGGGGAGAAAGAAAACAATATCAAGGCTGTGATTTCATTACATTTATGTATTGCATTCTGCAACGAAGAAAACAAAACACACTTTACTGCCCCATGTGCAACTTTGTCAAAATATGATTAATATGATCCCCATTCACTCAAAATTCATTTCTTTATTTATCTATTTTTTGCTTATCATTTGACTTTAAGACTGAGCATGATTTGTACCTTTACAACTAGCTGGGAAGTCATGTGGAAACTTGAGGCATCCCGTGCACATATGTACGTACACTGAGAATGGACCTTTTAGTGAAGTTGAGTATCTTGTGTGTAGAAGTTCAACCTTTGAAATGAACAATATTTGCATTTTTGTAGATTCTAGATATTTAAATGGGGGAGAAGGAGTAAATGTGATTTTTGATATATATATTTAACAAAGTAATGGACCTTTTTTGTGGGAAAAAGGTTATTCAAGGTTAGTCAAAGCAGAATAAGATGTTTTTAAATAAATGCATATATTGTCATTGTCATCATAAAGTTTGATTTAGAGTTTAAATATATGCAGTGTGTGTTGGAAATAAATATACATAAAATCTTCAAACCTCTCCAAACTTGCTGCTGGAGTTGAGTTTGTAAAATGAGCCCACAGCAAGGAGGCGCTAATGAGTCATTTCATTGTTTATCCACCGACGAAGAAGAACCAGACCACGTGACCAGAAAACTCACCTGCATCCATGCTGCAACGTCGCTAAAATTTCTGCTCTTCTCTGCGAAAAAAAAAAAAAACCCCGACGTTTCTCGGGGGCTTCAGGTGGAAATTAAAGACGACACAAAGATGCGACGTCTGGGCTCCGTTCAGCAGAAGATACCGTGTGTGTTTCTGACGGAAGTGAAAGAAGAACAGTCCAGAAAACGAGCCTGTCAGGTGAGAGCAGCAGCAGCAGCAGCAGCAGCAGCAGCAGCAGCAGCACCAGCAGCAGCAGCAGCAGCAGCAGCAGCAGCAGCAGCAGCCATTCACCTGTAAACATCACGAACCGTTCATTATTCAGCTCAACAGACCTGCGGACAGCCGCTGTTCGCTGCTTGAATACGGCCATAAGAGCCCACCGAGCCCGCCATGACAACATTAAGTTAGGGACCGACTGTAAATTACTGTCTGACTGAAAATGATACATAAGCAATTTTATTTTTGCACACCTGTACGCTGACGTGCGTGAATATTAATATTAAAAAAAAAACAAAACAATGTAGCAGAACAATTTCCATGTATATTGTGTATTAATTGGTACTTTACGTATTTATTAAAAATATTGTAAAAGTAATGTCTTTTTTTTTTCTCAATAGATTCAAAGTCATGTGCTGGGTTCAATACCTATTGGTTACTTTGGTGTTAACTAAGGTTAATACTCTGGTTTTAAGTGAGTGAGCTGACTGTAAAACTATTAACATGTAGAAACTATTTATGTACCAAAACATAGTCCATTGACTGACAACTGGTCGAACTCATACTCTGTCCTGCCCAGAGCATACACATCAGTTTTGACAGTTTGTGGAAACAGATTTCTAGTTGTTAAATTACAATAGGACTGTTGCATTTTACAGTGATTACTGTGGAGAAACTGTTGCGAGACTCATTGTTCATCTTAACATGCAATTGATAAAATGACCAGATGGAAGTGTGTGTGTTTTGTAAATCCACTGAATTATTGAAATACCTGAAAAACAAATGTATGTGGTCACAATAATAGTATAAATGTTTTTCGAAAACCTCTGGTCATTTACAACGTTCTGTTCACTCACAGTAAATTTATTTGATTTACAACATGTGATAGTAACATCAACAGCTCGCATGTTTTGTCTGACAATCTACAGCTAAAGATATTCAGCTCACAACAACATAAAAAAAAGAGAAAAATAGCAGATGGCTCACATATGACAAGCTGGAACAAACACATGTTTTGGTGTTTTGACTTGATAAATGTTTTCAGCAATTAATACAGTAAATTAAAAAAATTGAAAATGTAGTTGGTACATTTTCTGTCAGTTGACTGATTGTTTCAGCACTACTGAAAACAAAAGCTAAAGCTTGACAGTCAGTAAATTATTCTGGGACATTTTCCAATTGATGTTCATGATGCTGTTCACCACTGAGCCACTGTCCATCTCTGGATCTATAATTCATTGTAAATGGGTCAGTCATAAGTGCCAGGGAAGTGAAAATTGTATTATAATCATTATGGCAAAAACTGCAAAGTGACGCCACAATAATGAATTAAAATGTCTGATTTTTTTTGCAGCTCCTAGTGGTTGAACCATAGAGGTGTTTAAAACATGTTAATGGAATGGGACTAATACCAAAATCCTGCCTCTTTCTGTTTTAGTACATGGTTGATTTATTTTTTAATTACAGGAGAATAACCATAATAAGTAAAGAGAAGTTCAGTCATCTCTCTCAGACTTCTAATGGTTAAATATCTCTGTCTGTTTGTCTTCAGCAATTTCAAGTTGTCGCCACTGAAAATGTGAACCCTGTCGCTCTGGAGGCCAATGTAGATTGTGCACTCGCCACAGAGAAACTGGATGGTACCTGCTGTTATGTCACAGTTTATAAAGGTGAGTATCGAGCTGGACAAATGAAAGTTATTTGTTTTTCTTGCTTCATATTGTGATTGTTGTAAATTGGATACATGTCGATTGATAGTGGCGTCATTTTACTACAAAAACCAAACAATGAAAGTGACTCTGTTATGATTTGCTTGGTGTGTACGGTGTGATGAACTAAATCATGGTTTATCTTTGTCATGTAGAGCAGCCGTACCTCTGGGCTCGACTTGACAGGAAACCCAACAAACAAGCGGAGAAGAGGTTCAAAAAGTACCAGCACTCTCACAGGAGCTGTAAAGGTTAAAGACCAGTATTTTTTATTTTTTTTGCACATTACATGTCAACGTTTCTGCAGGGAGGTTGGACTAGTTTTTATTGTCTTTGTGTTTGTTTTCAGGTTTCACGTGGAACGTAGAAGAAGATTTTAAGACGGTGCCGGAGACGTGGATCCCAGCTCACAGGGTCAAACATCTCAATGGCCACCCGCTGCCTGACGAACACGGACACATTCCAGGTTCTCTTCCATTTACATATTCCATTTCATCACATATCACATAGATAAATATAGTCATTCAAATCCTCTTCAGCTGTAACCTGCAGGGTGTGTACGTTAGCAAAGCTTCACTGCACATGTGCAGTTACAGCTGATATTAGTTTTGCTTAAAGGCAGATTGAATCTTGCACCAGTGCAGGATATAAAAAGCTCCAGCCCTTGGCACCATTAAAGTTAACACTGAGCTCAGAGCAGGATATGTCATTACAGAGAGTGGATGGATGAATGGATAAATCCTGTTTTTGAATTTGAATTCTGAACTTAAATCAACATACCGCAAAATGTTCTGACAAGGTCTGGGTTTGCAGGAGGAGATCTCAGCTGCCTGTATCACCTCAGTCATGATAAAAACTACCCATCATTCATTGTGTCAAACTCATAAGAACAGAAAAGCCTATACAAGATCTTTCCCTTCATGTTATGATGGTATCAATATATGCTGTTCAGGATTGAGTATTAAGTATCGAGTTAAAACTCCAAAACAACAACACGGGTCGACCTAAAAATGAAACATCTACTAACATACCAAGTTTATTCGTCTGTTTATGAAATCATTTTCAGTGACTTAACACTTACCAGAATACTCAGCTGATATGATATTGATTACACTTTTGCTTATTGATATAGATGTAATCAATGTGGAACTTAGCAAGAATCACATTAATATTATTATTTGATTGATGTCATGATCTTTGTCATGTTTTCTAGGAGTGTGGGTATTAGGACAGACCTTAAAAAAATTTATATCGATTTATTAACATAAATGTCCTCAATATAGAAAAAATGTAGCTGCCACCTCTGCAGGTCACTCTGACTCACTTATAGACCTCTGCAGTTCATAACACTTAGCAATATTATTGTCTGGCACTTCTATGATAAAGAAAATAAAATTGTATAATTCTTGATTTTGAAGCGTTCAAGATCAGAATTTACAAACCTGGTACAAGTTCTTACATAGTAATGATCAACATGATGTAAAATGCTTGATACTGCCTGCAGTTGTATTGATGTGGTACTTGTGAACGTTCAGGCTGGGTTCCAGTGGAGAAGGACAACAAGCAGTACTGTTGGCACTCCTCTGTGGTGGATTATGAAGTCAGGGCGGCTCTTGTTCTCAGGCCCAACGCCGACAATGAAGACGCGCTGGAGATCACTACTGTTCCACTGGCTGAGCTCATGGAACAAACGCTGGAGCTCATCGGAACCAATGTCAATGGGAACCCTTATGGTAATGTGATATTTACATTTTTCTTCAGCATGCATTTACGTTATTGTCAAGGGAGAGTCATTTCAAACAGATTGTTATCTAAATGCTGTTATTCCTTTATTATTTCACGCAACAGAGACAGATGATTTCCTGTCTGTGTCCTGTTTGTGAACAAATTTCACAGTAATATTTACAACACATTTAATCTATGTGTTTATCAATTCCCTAATATATTTGCTAAAACAAGAGATCAAAGTGTGACTTTTACCAATCTTAAGATGTAGTGGTCTTTTCAGAGACATTTAACATTCCTTAAACAGGGGAAACATTAAAGGAAGTTTTTGTTATGAATTGGTACTAAATATTTACTGGATTAAACAAATAAAGTCAAATCCTAATCTTAGTTGTCAGTGCTGTAAAGTGGAGTGTTACTGTTCTGGCAGGACTGGGGAGTAAGAAGCAGCCTGTCCACTGCCTGGTGTCACACGGGAGTGTTTATATCACAAACCCTCCACCCGTAGACTTCCAGCAGCTCTGCTCCTGGTTCCAGGAAAATCCAGAGGGCCGAGTGGAGGGCATCGTCTGGCACTGCAATGACGGCACACTCATTAAGGTGGGATGACTTTATACACTGGGGTGCTTCTTAACTGGACACATTCAAACAGTTTCCTTTGTGCAAGGCTGGACCTAAACATAAGTTTTACTGCAGTACGGTTTTACGCCTTACTATACTTACTTTTTATGCCTGACTATACTCTGACTTTTTTCCCCCCTAAAATACTATGTTTTTATGCCTTACTACAGTATAACCTTTTAATGCTGTAATATGCTATGACTTTTTTTTCCCTTACTGTACTATGACGTTTATTGACATTTTTATTCCTTACTATACAATGACTTTTTTATACTTTATTATAATTTGACTTTTTATACCTTATTATGATTTGACATTTTTATGCCTTTCTATACTATGACTTTTTATGCCTTATTATACTATGATTTTTTATGCCTTACTATACTATGACATTTTTATACTTGATTATAATTTGACATTTTTATGCCTTACTATGCTATGTCTTTTTTTGCCTTACTATACTATGTCTTTTTTTGCCTTAATATACTATGACTTTTTTTTGCCTTACTATACTATGACGTTTTAATACCTCATTATAATTTGACGTTTTTATGCCTTACTATACTATGACTTTTTTATGCCTTACTATACTATGATTTTTTTATGCCTCACTATACTATGTTTTTATCCCTTACTACACTATGACTTTTTTATGCTTTATTATGCTATGACATTTTTATACTTTATTATAATTTGACATTTTTATGCCTTACTATATTATGACTTTTTATGCCTTACTATACTATGACATTCTTATGACTGTTTATGCCTTACTATACTATGATTTTTTTATGCCTCACTATACTATGTTTTTATCCCTTACTACACTATGACTTTTTTATGCTTTATTATGCTATGACATTTTTATACTTTATTATAATTTGACATTTTTATGCCTTACTATACCTGACTTTTTATGCCTTAGTATACTATGACATTTTTATGCCTTATTATAATTTGACATTTTTATGCCTTACTATACTATGATGATTTTATGCCTTAATATACTATGACTTTTTTTCTGCCTTACTATACTATGACTTTTTTATGCCTTACTATGCTATGTCTTTTTTTGCCTTAATATACTAGGACTTTTTTTTGCCTTACTATACTATGACTTTCTTATGACTTTTTATGCCTTATTATACTACGACGTTTTTATGACTTTCTATGCCTTACTATACTATGACATTCTTATGACTGTTTATGCCTTACTATACTATGACGTTTTTATGACTTTTTATGCCTTA
>NW_019524994.1:807614-808955 GCF_002814215.2 Seriola lalandi dorsalis | reverse complement strand
ACACACACACACACACACACACACACACACACACACACACACAGGCATTTAAACATGAGTACTGTAGTTAAAGAAAACAGGATTACTGTACAATTAGGTCAAAACCCTTTGTATCTGAGAGGAGCAGAATCAATAAGCAAAGCAAAACAAGTTCAGACACGGGCCAAAACCTCAATGACTGTGAGAGCTGTTTTCACAAACCCATGGCTTCTTATTGACGGCGTTACGGCAGTGTGAGCGGCAGACAGTCAGCTCAGCGTGTCAGAAAGCACAGATTATTTATTCAGAAGCGAGGAAGCCTCGCGTGGAGTTCAGAGCAGCCCTCCTGTCACCGCTGTGATGCCTTTTCTCGTTGATTCATGTGTTGCTCTGTGACTTAGCTTGAGAACCTTTCCAGGGCTTTGGCATAAACAGAAAAGCCAGGCTGGCTGGTGGAAAGCAGACAGATCACTTGTACATGCTGGCAGAGAAAGCCCGTGGCCTCTGCTTGTGTTGTGTTGTGTAATGATGCAAAACCACTGGAGCGGTGGACGGCTTTGATTCAGGCATTTGCATGGAGAGAGCTGTATCTGAAACAGAGACCAGTAGGAAATAACTGCACGAAGCAAAGATTTGGATACTTCCAATTTTAGATTTCACTTTTTTAAGTTAAAATTCATTTAATACTAAGTCATGTGGGCATAGTATATCCCCATCACTCTAGTGATTCATGTCCTCATATGAGCCTGATGTTGCCTCAAGTTAGAAAATTGAGCCAATAGCAATTAAACAAGCTCAAGGTTAATGAGCCGCAAAACTAATTAGTAAGTATTTAAAGATTTTATATGAGTTCATTTAGATCAGGGTGGCATGGCGGTGCAGGTCAGCACTGACACCTCACAGTAAGAAGGTCCTGTTTACATGTTCTCCTCGTGCCTGCGTGGGTTTGCTCCGACAGTCCAGTGTCAGCTGGGATTGGCTCCTCCCCCAACAGGGTGAGCAGCACGGCAAATGAATGAATAATTTAGATAAGTTTAACATCGTGCTGCATCTTATTCGCAGGCTACAAGACCTTATTGATGGAGGATGTTGGGCTCTATGTCTGAATGGAAGCAGCCACTGCAGGTGTTTATTTTTTATGCATACAATACATAATACAATAAATAAATGAACAAATAAATAAGGCCCTATTTTTTATCGAATATTCTCCTAAAAGAGACACAATGCCTTTTGTAGTAAAGATGCACATACGAAATTATCGTTCACAAACTTTCAAATATCTGAAACTAAAAATGAATGAATTTAAGGAGAGTTAAGGCGAAACCAAACCTTCATAATGTTTAATATCATAACTCCTATAAT
>NW_019524994.1:801125-802920 GCF_002814215.2 Seriola lalandi dorsalis | reverse complement strand
AAAAAAAAAAAAAAAATCCTTTAATGGCACTATTTCACAGATGCCATGACCTCTGCTCTTTTTTGCTATCGGTTTGTGGGAAATGTGTCGAAAGAGCGACGTTCAGTCAGAAGAATCAGGTTCTACAGTGAAATGATGACGTGTGTTTAAGTCTTTAGGCCGACCTGATTGTGTTTGGATCTTGCTGTGATATTAAACATGTCGATGCATGGGGCTGTGCAATCATATCTAATAAAGCAGATAATAATCCCAAAGCTGAGCCAGGAGGCTCAGGAGGAGCGGCTGCTTTTAGCTTCCTCTGTCTCTCTGAGGCTCTGAGGGCAACCACCTCCATGGTCACGGCGTCTATGTTTTGCATCGTTGACAAGACTAAGCATTATCTTCTATTTTAGATATGCCCACACCACTTACATTCAGATGGCTGTGAACACTCTCCATGTGCCACCATTGGTGCCATCTACCACTTAGAAACACGCTGCCGCTGGACTATAAATGGCAACCAGGACAGACTGAAACGTCTTCATTTGGTTTTTGTATGGCCCTGAGAAAAAGGGGCCTGGGAAACCAAATCACTGAGTCTCCATTTCACAGGGACTAGAAACCACAGGGCACGCAAACAGTTCCCCACAGACTGTTAACAATGCTCACTCCTCCGTTCCGCCTCCTCCTCCTCATCTGTCTAGATCTGTTGCAAAACGGACGGGGACATGTCCCTCGGTTTCTTTGTAGCCACGATTAAAGGCATTCCTTTGCAGCTCAATCAAAGACTACCCCAAAAATATTCCAAGGCAAGAATCTAACAGCCTCAAAAACAAATACATGGACAGAAAAAGGGGAAAATAAATAGTAGCTGCGGTGAGAAGTCAATAATATTTTTTTTCCCTTCGCTTAGCCCTGCAGATCTTCTTTTTTCATCTGCCAATAATCAGCAAGAGAGTTTTCTAGTTCATCTGCTGCCAGCAGGGAACCAGGCCCAGGCAGTTATGTCAGTGTGTGTTAGAGGGGGGAAGCAAAAAGAGCTTGCACCTCTCATCAAGCTCCACCACTCAATTACCAGCCGCTCAGGTCAGGAGGCTTCTGAAGAGCTATTGGCTGAAACGCTACATGCAACATTATCAGAATGGAGCAGACTGGTTTAGTAGGAGATGAAAGAAATACATCAGTCTGCGATTATTCTATCACATATTATAAATCAAGACTAAGAGTGACGAGGGCAAAAGGTTTTTTTTAATGGATCTCTGCCTGAGGCCTGGAAAGCCTGCCAGGTTAGTGCGTATCAGGGAGGAACTGAATCAACTCTGCCACATGCAAGCTTGCAGACACACACACACACACACACACACACACACACACACACACACACACACATTTTTATTTTAAGTCGACTTGTCCTGACTCCTTTATTCAGTACTGTAAAATTCAACAATGTAAAATAATTGTCTGTTTTGATTCTCACAGGTTCAGATTGAACCAAACTCGTAAACCAACAGTAGTTTTGTCTGAGAAGCGATAAATCAAAGCTTTTACTTACTCAGTTTGGCAAAAAGATTCTTACGAGGGCAAATTTTTTTTTAGAAGCACGGGAAAAGTGGTTGCCAAAAGGAGCAACAAGACCGCAAGTAATAGTTGAAAGAGATTGGTATCTGGTTGCCCGGGTTACTGGGCAACACTCACTGAAGATCCCTGCTAAGATTTGTATGTAATTGTTGCGGGATGAGCCTGAGGTGACAGGACGGGCTGAGCTACTGACCCTCTGTCGACCAACCATCAGCGTGTGAGGGTTTGTGTAAGAATG
>NW_019524994.1:796235-799553 GCF_002814215.2 Seriola lalandi dorsalis | reverse complement strand
CCCTCACTGTGAAGCAGTAGAACATCTGCTGTATATCTGCGGTTACAGCTACAGGCTCTTTACGAAAGCGCATGAGCACCCCCAGAAGTGTGTTGTTGAGGTCTGGGCCGCTCAACAAGACATCATTTAACGACACACCTTCATGCTTAGCACTTGAGTCGAACACGACTCGGATTTCTCCTTTCTTACGGGGGTGGTATACTCCAAATATTGGTAAATACCAACATTCCATATCACTCTGCAAAGGCGGAGCTGGTTCTGCCAGCTTGTTTTCAAAGATCTTTGCCATAAAACTCACAAAGTGGTCTTTCATGTCTTTCTTTCTATCTAGAGTGCGACGTAGAGCCAGAAGTCTTCTAAAGGCCTGCTCTCTGTTGTTCGGTAGCTGCTGACGAGGGACTCGAAAGGGCAATGGAGCAACCCAGATGTTACGATCATCCCTAAAAACTTCTCTCTCCATGACCTCAAGAAACATTTTGTCATCCGTGGAGAGAGCACGTTGGTCATCATCTTGCGTCCTGATGAAGACTGCTGAGCCGAGGTTGTCTGTAGCCTTGGTTCCCTTTTGAAGATAACAGTTGGACTGTTTTGTAGCATCAACCAAAGTCTCCTTGACATGAAAACTGTTTAAGCAGGGATTGAGAGTAGAAGGCCTTCCATTAAACAGTGTGTTTGTCTTGAAAACAGACACACTATCTGGCTTACGGGCTTGTCCCAGACACACTTCTCCTATGACAACCCACCCCAGATCCAGGCGCTGCGCATATGGAGCATTATGTGGTCCATTTCGCTGTTCTCTAACTTTGTGGAGTCTCAGAACATCTCTTCCCAAAAGCAGAAGGATCTGTGCAACAGAGTCTAAAGGTGGAATTTTGTCTGCCATTGAGCTCAGGTGTGGATGATTTTCAGCCACTTCTGGAGAGGGAATCTCCGATCTGTCATCAGGAATAGCATCACACTCTAGCAGAGCAGGAAGAGGTACTTTGGTATGGCCATCAAGGGATTCCACAACAAAGTTATGTGCCGTCCTTCCTGTTGTTTTCACTATTCCAGCACATGTCTTGAGAGTATAGGTCACCGTGTCTCCCTCTAAGCCAAAGACATGAAAGAAATCTGACTTGGCTAATGACCGATTACTCTGGTCATCTAAGACCACATACATTCTGACAGCTCTCTCTGGTTGTTCTGCCAGATATATCTTGGCAAGACATATCTTAGAACAGGATCTTGGTTTGGTTATCTCCTTGCACACCTCCGTGCATTTTGAGGTCACAGCAGGTGAGTCCTCTTCATCCTGCTCCCCGCCATGCTGCATCACCACTGTTGAGGTCTCTGCGTAGTCAGGTGAAACATCTGGGTGCAACGCTGTGATGTGCCTGTCGCTGTCACACTCTGCACACTTTGGTTTGAGCTTGCAGTTCTTTGCCATGTGCTTTGTGGAGGCACAGCATCTGAAGCAGTAGTTATTCTCCCTCAAGTAAGATAAACGTTCTTTTAAAGGCTTATTTCTAAAGCTACGACACTTGCTGAGAAGGTGTGGCTTCTTATGTATTGGACAATGTGTCTCCTTGTCATCAAACCTTTTCTCTAATGTATCATCTGGGCTAATAGCTGCATTACTCTCTACTCCTGTTTTTCTGACAGAGACCTGAGCTCTGCTGCTTTGTTTCTCAAGTCTCTCCTTGAAAGAGCTGGAGCTGGACAGCAAAGATGCAAAACTTGGGTCGTTTCTTGTCCTAGCTTGGTTACGGACAAACTTGGAAAAATACCAGAAAGGTGGGAAGGTGACACTGTGATCTTCTTTGTACTGTGATCCAAGTGCGATCCATTTATCCTGCAGTCCATATGGCAGTTTTTCCACAATAGGATTGATACCACGTGCAGTGTCAAGATATCCAAGTCCAGGTAAAAAGCCCTCTTCTTTTGCTATTTCCAGCTCCATGAGAAGGTCAGCAAGTTCCTGAAGCTTCAGGTGATCTTTATTGGAGATTTTTGGAAACTTATCAATTCTCTGAAATAAGGCATCTTCTGTTGCCTCAGGTGCCCCATAAGTCTCGTTAATACGTTTCCACACCATAACGAGGCCCATTGTCGGGTTTTGAACATGTACAGCACTTATTCTTTTTGCTTGCTCAGATGATTTAGGTCCCAGCCACTTAACAAGAAGATCCAGCTCTTCTCTTGCTGACAGGCCCAAACCTTGGGTGATGCCAGTAAAGGACGATTTCCATCCCCAGTAGTTTTGAGGGCTATCATCAAATCTTTGGAGACCTGATTTCACAATTTCTCGCTTGGCTAGATACTTTAGTGTATCTGACATGCCTGGCGTCTCATTCAAGGAAGCATTCAAACCTGGTGTGCTCTGTGGTCCCCTGTGGTTTATTGGTGCAGGACCTGGTTGCTTAGGCACCAAGTTGAAGTTGGAGGAGAGAGGGTTTTTTCCCTGGGTGGGCTGGCTGTTTCTCTGAAGTTGAAAAGTGGGTTTTGAGGGTATTAAGTCAGTATAAAATTGCCCACCGCCAGCAGCAACATCAATTTTTGTCTCTCTCGTTTCTTGAAATTCATCCAACAATCCTGTATACAGTGTGGCTTGACTACTCTGTGTGTGAGCAAGGCCTTGTACATACTCAATAGTACGTTGTACTGGACTATCGCAGGGTACTGGAATCTTCTCTTTACAAGATAGTTTTTCATTTCCCTCTATTCCAGCCTCCAAAACAGCGGCTTCAGCTGAAGCAGCTGCTGCTTTTCTCTCCAACTTTAAAACATGCAACACAGCCTCTAGCTCTGCTTCTTTACAAGCTGAATCTGCTGCAAGGCGTGCCTTTTCTTTCAAGACACTGGCTTCTTTGGTCGCAAAGGATACTTCAGCTTGTGCAGCTTCTGCTCGAGCTCGTGCTTTGAGTGCTGCAGCACTGGCAGAAGACCTACTAGAATGTCTTGAGGATTTGCTGCCTGAGCAATGGGATCTTGTTGCCAGTGATTTCTTATCTTCTGTGTCCTTTTGTCATTGCATCTCATGCGTATGGCATTTGGACGGAGAAGCCATGAAGCTTACAGTTGTAGACACTTTTTGTGTGTGGGTGGAGCTGTTGTTGATGTCTTTTTACTACTATAGTAAAAGTCATGTATTACATTATAGAAGTTTTAACATTCAAAGGTATGTAAGTATATTTGCTGATGGTTCCCAGACTTAGGGACCAAATCAAGAGGTTAGTTTGTATGTACAGTCAAGCTCATACAGTCCTTTTCTAACAGAATGTAGTAAAACATCCTTTTATAATCAAGTTAAAATAGACATATGTGTTTCATAGTAGT
>NW_019524994.1:794576-795634 GCF_002814215.2 Seriola lalandi dorsalis | reverse complement strand
AAATCTCAGCTTAAGTGAATCACCTGTGAATTCTACCTTTGACAAATGAAGTTTTTATTTTCAAACTATAAGAGTAATCAAAATAAAAAGGAAACAGTTTAACTTACTTCTTCTTCTTACTCTTTTTCACTCTGACTGAAACATAAAAACAGATATTCAAGAATGACTTTTAAAAACTCAATGTCCTTTTAATGATTTTAAAGCAAATCATTATCTTATGCTGCAATCTTATATTTAATGCTGTATTCCAGCATTTTGTTTCTTACTTTCTATTTTTCTATAATTTGTTTTCATTATTAATGTGGGGTGTGGGGGGTTAATTGTATTTTTTAATGTTTCTCAAATTACATGTTTTATGTAAAGCACATTGAGTTGCCATTGTGTATGAAATCCATCCAATTTCTTCCGCTTATCCTCTAGTAGGGTCGCATGGGGGCTGGAGCCTATCCCAGCATCTTTTCGGGAAAGAGGCGCGGTACACCCTGGACAGTTCGCCAGTCCATCGCAGGGCAAACACATAGAGACAGACAACCATTCACACTCACAGCCACACCTATGGTCAATGTAGAGTATCCAATTAGCCTAGTCCCCATTTGCATGTCTTTGGACTGTGGGAGGAAGCCGGAGTACCCGGAGAGAACCCACACTGGCACGGGGAAAACATGCAAACTCCACACATAAAGATCCCACGGCCGAGCCGGGACTCGAAACCAGAACCTTCTTGCTGTGAGGCTGTGTATGAAATGCGCTAAATAAATAAAATGCTATATAAATAAAATGCTATATAAATAAAATGCTATATAAATAAAACTGCCTTGCCCTCTTCTGGTTTTAAACTTTCAGAGTCAAGCATCCCCCATTCTCAGGTGGGCATGTATGTAAATGCTTATGCAGGAATGTGGTTAGAGTGTAAATGACCTGTTTTAACCCTGAGTTCACAGCCTCCCTTATTTGGAGAGCGTCAACACCTATGCTGTAAATTCTCAACTAAAATAAAAAGGAAAAGTTTAACTCACTTCTTCTTCTTACTCTTTAAATAAAATGCTATATAAATAAAA
>NW_019524994.1:791378-794526 GCF_002814215.2 Seriola lalandi dorsalis | reverse complement strand
GAGAATTAGGGGATTTTAAAGCTCAAAACTAGATGAAAACACTCTCTCAGATGCGTATTTTTGCTGTGCAGTACCTGCTATACTTCCACGGAAGATCTCTAATTTAATCCAGAGGAGGATCCCGTGGAAAGGATAAAACGTGTTTCTCCACCGTCCCACAGGGAATCCCACAATCACCTGTGGCCGATGTCGGATAAACGCAGTCATAAAGGCAAAGAGCGAGTAAACACAACAGCTAAATTAAGGGCTTTTCTGTGTTATTTTTACTCTTTGTAGTTTATGTGACCACTTTGCCCAGGCACATACACATGCTGCATCCTTAGCAACCCCACCAGTAAACAGTCCCAGAAACATCAGCAGAAACACTCGTCTGATGTGGCCGCTGGCTGCTTGCTACACACCTTGTAACTGGCAGCGTAATTGTTTTCTTTGTCGTTGCTGTATTTCGAGTTGGCTCTGAGGCGGGCACCGAGGGCGGCCTGTCAGGGAACGCTCCGAGAGCTTCCCAAGACAAACTCATTTCTGTCTGACATCGCTGATGTTTGTGCGTCCAGATATCTACCTGAGACCATCAGTGGATGGAGGGGGAAGGAACGAGGGAGGGGAGGCAGAATGGGTGCTATAGGATCCTTTTCCCTTCACCTCCTTTTCTCTGAAGGTGCCCTGCTGGTAGTTGTCTGCAGGCTCCGGGCCCAGATGGGTCCTGTCTTGTTTTAATGGCCAAATGGAGCGTACAGTTGTGTGTACAGAAGTATGTATGTACTATATGGGTGGAGGGAGGGGGTAAACGTTGGTGGGCATGAAGCCAGGAGCACGGAGCTCCTTGTGGAATGCCATGGAAAAATGAGACAGAGGAATGCAGACTCCACTGAGCAGTGTAAACAGGCTGGGCTGAGAGAATGCTGCCATGCCGCTTTGAAGTCGCTTCATCTCCCTATCACACACACATACACACACACACACACATTCGCACACGCATGCACGCACGCAAGCACGCACACGCACGACAGGCTGCTCTGCTTTGTGATTTACCAAAAAAGCAGGATTTTAAATAGTGAACACTGAGTTCTGCTTTTGTCGTGGCGATGACATGAATGCGACCTCAACACACAGCATGTACAGTATGTGTGTGTTTTCTGCCCTGCTAGATGTCTGCCAGGCCTGAACACACACTATTTATTACTCAAACACAGATGCACACACTTCAACACATATATGCACCCACGCACATGCCTGTGCAGTCACATACAGAAAGTACACACACACACACAAACATATACAGGAGCTCACACCTGCTCTCCCTCTGCAAGCACGACACTTCAAGGCTTCCGGCTCTGCTGACGACAGTGAATTTTTATGAGGCGAGTCCGCCTAGCTCCTCAAACTCCCTCCCTCCCTTTTCTGTCCCATCCACTCCTCGTCCTGCTTCAATATGCTCTTTCAACATCTTTGTTGAGCGTGCGGCAGTGATATCAGGCTAAGAATGCCTCCAGTGTAGACAGTAGACACACAGGCACCGGAGCCTCTACCTCAGCGTCTGAGCCAGCCGGCTGAGGAATCCACTCAAGTGGGCAGGTAAACACTGCTGCCCTCTGGAACACCACTCTCTCTAACTACCAGTGTGTGTGTGTGTGTGTGTGTGTGTGTGTGTGTTCAGAAAGTGAGACTGTGGACATGAACAAGCGTTATATCAAAACTGCTCTCTGCTGGCGGTGTGATGGAAAAGAAAAACTGAGGGTTCAAAACAAGGGTCATGGTTAAATATGTTTTTTTTCAGTAGGTGGAAAAAAATACATTTCTTTTCATTGATTTTGCAAAACAAACTCACTCAAACTCACTCAAGGAAAGAAAGATGTATGCAGTTGTAATGTAATTTAATTATATGAATTTAATATAAGTCAGACTATTTACTATGTGCAAATGAATGAACATATTCATACACTGTCACATGTGCACACTGACAGGTGATGAAACATGTACTTGGGCTTTATTATCCATATTCTAAAATAAATGGGGGTTTACAATAGATAGAAAGATACTTTATTTATCCCCTAAGGGAAATTCATGTGTCCATTAGCTCATTGTTGATAATAATAATTACAAAAATACAGTTAATAATAAATAAACAATACTGGGGTGGTTACTGGTCTTACTACCTGCCCTGATTTTATCCAGCCAGTCTGAGGACTGAACCAGCAGCCGTCTGATCTCTGATCTTTACGCCCCCACTGGCCCACTGCTTCACTGTCCATGATATCCACTCTGTCTTTATCTGTAACCTCTTCTGTCGAAACTATATGGACCCAGAAGTTAGACTTTGAATTAGTCTCTCTCTCGTTTACTGTCTGCTCTCTCTGTCTTCTCTTTTACATTTATCGTACAGATGATTGTAGCTGAACGGGCCGGGCTAACCTGACTGATGAACCCTGTTCAGCTAAGAGTCACAGACTGACAGCCACTTCACTGCCAAACTTTCTTTTCCCTTTTCCCATATGTTCCTCATGTGTCAACCTGCACACTGTAATTAAACTGTATTAGACTCTAAAGACTGTTATTATTTGTTGTACTTATCCAAAACATGCTATGAACCAAACTGAACATCCTGTACCTGGTAGGTCTGATGCGGTTATCGGCTGTAAATCTTCAATTAGGACAGTGTCACTACATGTGTCGTAACTCCCTGACTCCCCGTGCAAATCTGCGGCTCCTCCAACAGTCAGACATCTCACTCTAAATATTAGTCTGTCACTTTTTCAAAAAGTCAAGTTCAAACGAATTCGAACAGACAAGTAATTCGTCCAGACAAATTTGAACGCGTGGTCTCGCTCGCTAGTGTTCTCCATTTTTATTAGTTAGCTGGTGCAGTGTGAGTCCTACACTCGTCTCTCCTGGCGGCTCACTGCACTCTGATTGTTTAGATGTGTCCCGAGTGATATCTAGTCCTTACCAATGCTTTGTATCATGATGTGTTTATTTTCCTATTATTTTCCTTTGTCCATAGCTTGGTTTATTGATAGGTCAATAGGAAGTGAATTTTAAGAATGCCCTCTGCTGGACTACAAGCTATTTCAAACAGTCCGATGCAGTTCGTGCAGATTTTAAATTCAAGTGGGTCGCTGCAGTTTGAGCAGAGCGTCAGCCCTGGTAA
>NW_019524994.1:754184-791358 GCF_002814215.2 Seriola lalandi dorsalis | reverse complement strand
TATGACATTTTATGCCTCTCTATACTATGATGTTTTTTGACGTTTTTATGCCTTACTATACTATGACGTTTTTTGACATTTTATGCTTACTATACTATGACGTTTTTTGACATTTTATGCCTTACTATACTATGATATTTTTATTCCTTACTATAATATGACGTTTAATCAGGTTTTTATGCCTTACTATACTATGACGTTTTTATGACATTTTATGCCTTACTATACTATGACGTTTTTTGACATTTTATGCCTTACTATACTATGATGTTTTTTGACGTTTTTATGCCTTACTATACTATGACATATTTATGACATTTTATGCCTAACTATTCTATGATGTTTTTATGACATTTTATGCCTTACTATACTATGACGTTTTTATGACGTATGCCTTACTATCTATGACGTTTTATGATATTTTATGCCTTTCTATACTATGATGTTTTTTGACGTTTTTATGCCTTACTATACTATGACGTTTTTATGACATTTTATGCCTAACTATACTATGACGTTTTTTGACATTTTATGCCTTACTATACTATGACGTTTTCAAGCCGTACTACACTATGACGTTTTTATGACATTTTATGCCTTACTATACTATAATGTTTTTAGGACATTTTATGCCTTACTATACTATGACATTTTTATGACGTTTTATGCCTCACCATACTATGATATTTTTATTCCTGACTATAATATGACGTTCTATCAAGTTTTTATGCTTTGCTATACTATGACATTTTTTGACGTTTTCATGCCTTACCATACTATCACGTTTTTATGACATTTTATGCCTTACTATACTATGACGTTTTTATGACATTTTATGCCTTACTATACTATGACGTTTTTATGACATTGTATGCCTCACTATACTATAACGTTTTTAGGACATTTTATGCCTTACTATAGTATATTTTTTGAAATTTTTATGCCGTACTATACTATGACATTTTTATGACATTTTATGCCTCACCATACTATGATATTTTTATTCCTGACTATAATATGACTTTCTATCAAGTTTTTATGCTTTGCTATACTATGACATTTTTTGACGTTTTCATGCCTTACCATAGTATCACGTTTTTATGACATTTTATGCCTTACCATACTATGACATATTTATGACATTTTATGCCTTACTATACTATGATGTTTTTATGACATTTTATGCCTTACTCTACTATGACGTTTTTATGACGTATTTATGCCTTACTATACTATGACGTTTTCAAGCCGTACTACACTATGACGTTTTTATGACATTTTATGCCTCTCTATACTATGATGTTTTTTGACATTTTATGCCTTACTATACTATGACGTTTTTATGACATTTTATGCCTTACTATACTATGACGTTTTTTGACATTTTATGCCTTATTATACTATGACGTTTTTTGACATTTTTCATGCCTTACTATATTATGACATTTTTATGACATTTTATGCCTCTCTATAATATGTTTTTTGAAATTTTTATACCTTACTATACTATGACGTTTTTTGACATTTTATGACTTACTATACTATCACGTTTTTATGACATTTTATGCTTAACTATTCTATGATGTTTTTTGACATTTTATGCCTTACTATATTATGACGTTTTCAGGCCTTACTATACCATGACATTTTTATGACATTTTATGCCTTTCTACACTATGATGTTTTTTGACATTTTATGCCTTACTATACTATGACGTATTTATGCCTTACTATACTATGATGTTTTCAAGCCTTACTACACTATAACGTTTTTATGACATTTTATGCCTTTCTATACTATGATGTTTTTTGACGTTTTTATGCCTTACTATACTATGACATATTTATTTCTTGCTATACTATGACGTGTCCAAGCCTTACTTTACTTTGACGTCTTTTGAGGTTTTTATGCCTTACTATACTATTATGTTTTTATGACATTTTTATGCCTTACTATACTATGTTGTTTTTTAACATTTTCTGCCTTACTATACTATGACGTATTTATGCCTTACTATACTATGATGTTTTCAAGCCTCACTATACTATGACATTTTCAAGCCTTACTATACTATGACATTTTATGCCTTACTATACTATGACGTTTTTTGACATTTTTATTCCTTACTATACTATGACATTTACATGACTTCCTATACCATGAAGTCTGGACTACCTACTATACTAAGACATTACTATGTCTTACTATACTATGATGTTTTTATGTCTTCCTATACAATAAAGTTTTTGTAACGTACTTTACTATGACATTTTGATGATTTACTACGCTATGACATCTTAATGACATTGTTACGTACCCTGTTAAAGCTCAGGGATGTGGGGAACTAACATGGAATAAAATAAGTGAAAGAGTCAAAATAAAATGACTTCAGGGATTCAGCAAAAACAATGGATTTTATTCACAAATAAGTAAATACTACAACAAATAGCCGACTGTGGGAAACTGACTGGGAAACTAAAACTGCACCAAGATAACACAAATTAACAACATTCACAAGTTAAGAATGTCACTAGCTTCAACACTAAATCTCTGAGCAGCTGTCTTTGGGAGAACAGTCACACAGCTTGTCAGCAGCCGAATGGCACACTCTGGCTCTGACCAGGCCTCCTCACTCCGCCTTTGTGATCCAGCTCCTGATTGAGAAACCAGGAGCATCCAGGCTAAGTCACCTGCTAGAGAAAAGGGGAGGGCAGAGGGACATGCTCCCGCAACACAACACTACAGCACGTAACAGAAATACTATACTATGACATTTTTATAACATACTATACTGTGACACTTTTTATGACATTATACACTGACATTTTTATGACTCACTATATCATGACATTTTCATGACTTACTATACTAAGATGTTTTAATTACTCAGTATAATATGACATTTTTATAAATGACTATTCTATGACATTTTAATAACATACTATGACACTTTTTATGACATAATATACTGACATTTTTATGACTCACTATATCATGACATTTTTATGACTAACTATACTAAGATTTTTTAATTACTTACGACACTATGGCATGTTATTACATATTTTACTATGATATTTTTTATAACATATATTACATATGACATTTTAATGACATTTTCATGTCTTACAATACTATGAAAGTTTTATGACTTCCTATTGTATGTTGTTTTTTTTATAACATACTATACTTTGACATTTTTATGCATAGCTACTGTACTATGATATTTTAATGACATACTATACTATGACATTTTTATAACATACTATACTATGACGTTTTAATGACATACTGTACAATGATATTTTTGATGATATTCACTCTCTCCAGTCATCCTGTCTCTCTCACTATTGTTGTAATAAAGGCAAAACCCTGAAAAAATAACTTCAATAAAAAAAGATAGTCAGTCTCTCCTAAATACAGTTGAAATCCCAGCTCAGTCTTTGTCTTTAATTTATGTGTTTGGTGATTTTGTCAGACGACGTCACAATTATAACATATATAACAGGTTTTGACCAATTCTTGTTTATCTAATTCTTGGCAGGTGTGTTTCCCAAAATGTCAATCTATTCCTTTAAAGTTTTGATTTTGAATGTGAAGAGCTGGTTAAATGTCCAAATGATAAAACTAGATGTGGATACACAAAACCCTGCAGAAGCTGTCACATCCCATTCTGTTACATGATGGTTATTCCAGTGTAAAAAAAAAAAGTCAAATCCCAGCATCTGGGTTGTCTTATTCAGCACTTTCTATCTTCAGCAAGTCATCTGAATTTTTTCTTTTTTTTTTTTGTCAAACAATCAGATAAAAAACATCCATGTTACTGTCGCGCTATTTGCCTTAATGGTTGTGGTATCACATGAAGAAAAATACTGATTCTCCTTGGTTGTTCATGCTTCAGGCTTGTAGTTGACTGTAGATACTTTGCTGCCTTTTTATCATTCAGATCATTTTCTAGCCCAGAGGCAATGATATCTTTACAAATCTCCATTTGGATCACATGACTTTTATAGCCTGAATCTGACTTGTTTATTTTAATAAATGATTGAACCTAATTTACCCTATTTCTTACTTTTCATTCAGTCCGAGTCGTCTCTTTGCTCTCTTAAATGAAAACTTATGTCTCTCATGTTTTTTTCTTCTGCTCTATTGCACTAATGACTGTTTTGTTGTTTGCTGACAGATGCAGCCAATTAGTCAGGTGTATGTGGGATACATCAAGTCAAAACTATCATCGAGTCAACATATCACCTTCCCCCAAGCAATGATCTCCAGCTGTGCATGAGGCTCAAACTGTGTGTTTGCTTGTTTGTTTGTGCCTTTGAAATGTTTGCATCCCTGTCTCCACTCGTTTGCATGTTTCATGAGAGCTGTGGACGAAATGAGCACCCACATCATACTTTCTGGACTCTGTCCTGTCCACTTGGCTCAGAACTCATGCTTGCAGCCAGATCCTGTTAATTGCTGTATTTCACTGGTTTCAAAGTGGCTGACCAATCCAGCTATACTCTCAGTTTGTAGCAGAAATAAATGAGAGAGTCCATGAGGGAGACAGTGGCCATGTTTTTTTTTCCCCTGTCTGGAAACTTTAAATTATCTATGACATTGTAAAGTGCATGGAAGATGGAGGAGTGCATTGCGTTTTAATTAATTCCATGCAGGTTTCTTTAAAGGCTCTTTAACAATATATCCCTGTAGTCGCTCCGGTGCTTCATTAATGACTCGCGTGGAGCAGACATCACTTTGATCGCCACGTTTTTTACACCCACCTCCCTTAAGAAATATGAGTGCTACACTAATTGCCTCATGTTTATATTGATTACATCCACCTCCTCCAGTAGTCACTCATCCTCCCATCTCAACTTTCTCTGAGCATATCGAGCCTGTCAGGAGTCAGGAGCGTTCGAAGGATAAAGTGCATAGGCTGGCACTAAATGTCAACAATTTTTTTGATTATTTGAGGCAACAGAAAACATCCAAGTGTGACTAATTGCAGCTATACTTCTGACTGCTGTCATGGATAGTTACAGTAGATTCTTTCTGTCTGTGTAGATTCCACATTTATTCAACCACTTTAATGTTTTGCATTGGAAGATTGTTTAATAAATGACCACAAGCTAAATATTGTCTCACTTAATGTCCCTGTTTACCACCATCTCCGCCTCCTCTTTTCATCAGCTTTCATTTAATCAAGTTTCTAACACCCTACAGTTTTTGTGGACCTGAAGGTAATTGAATTGCTCTAAAAGGTCTCGTCTCTGGAAAGCCTCCCCTCGCTCATCTCAATCAATCACCCCACTGATGCCTATTTATATTCCTCCAAATACATTAGCTACAGGTTGTCTTTATTCATTTTCAGTGCATTTCGAGTTTTATGCCGACGACGCCCTGGTGTGTGTGTGACAGCAGATGGAAATGATTGACTGCTCTGTCTGATACGCTGCTGGAAGGTGTCAGCTGCATTCAAGGTGCATGAAGATCAAGGGGAGCGCTCAGTGACTGTAAAAGTTTCCTGGAAGTAAACACTATTTCTTGTAACACCCTGCTTCACACGTTACAAATTCACTGTTACACAGTCTCCTCCTGGGATCTCCCCGGTACACCCACAATCCTTTGCTGTTGTTGACTGAGCAACTCCATGAAACGCAGTGGGTGGTAACCACTTACTCAAGTTCAACACTTTGAGGTACATTTCAGAAGCAAATAATGTGTTTTTTTTCACTCCACAGTTATTTGGAAACTATAGCCATTAGTTACTTTGCAGACTAAGTTTTCATCCAGACTATATGTATTTTATTATTTAACTAGATAGGTGCCAAAAAGTGAGTGGAAGAATAATATTAAACAAAGTGGGATTGGTCCCACACACCCAAACAGGTGGACAATGACTAGACCTGCTTCAGCCTCCCTGCAGGTCTGTGTGAGCTGAGGTCTAATTAACCATGAGTGAAAAACACCTGTTCAGGTGTGAGAATGTTCTCCCATAGAAACTACTCCATCTTACTATGATCTATGGTAACATTTCAGTGGTAAGCGACCTCCGGCAGTGAAATTGATTGACTTTAGTTATTGGCAACAGGTTAAAGCTGAATGACTGTTGCACACTGAAACTAAAAGAGCATTCTGATATATTAAGTGTGCAAAGCCTTTTTGTACTTGCTCAGCTTATGTTTACTTGCACCCGCAGTTTTGTTTTTGTCTTTAGTCGAGTGCAATGCCTTTCTTCCTTTAATGAAAGACTTATAGTTTCAAGACCAATCCTAATTTTGCAAGTTCACTGGCAATGTTCCAATTTCACAAACCAGCTTTGCTAACCATTAGACCACAGCCAGTCATGGTTTATCTGAAATCGGAAAAGAGCTGCCTCCAATTATCTGAGAGATGAGTATGATTTTACAGGCAGTGAGAGGAAATGTTCACAGTGAATTTTCAGCCATGCCAGACAGTTGAAGACATGAAAGATTTCACTGACTGGGCTTGCCAACTTGGTGAAATTTTGGAATCCATTGACAGTTTGATGAATCCCTACTCTGCTGGAAATATGCAACCAACTACAGCAGTTCTTTAGCCCTGAAGCAAAGTGAAATTGCAGGACAGCCACACACAGCCGTTGTCTTTCTAACCAAACATTATATGAGCACAGTTATCATCTCTGTATTAGAAACTCAGCGTGTATGTCGAGCAGTTTGCTCGTCCGTCCAATCCTCTGAGGCAGCACTGATCTCTCTGGGGATTCTCGCTCTACAGAGACAGAGAAGCTTTCAAAAGCCCCCTGAAAATTAGGTCTGTCCAAACCAATCACATATAGCACAAGAATACTTCCACACACAAAAAAAAAAAACTGGTGCAGGGCAATGAAAGGATTCATGGTTCTTCGCCAGCAGAGCTGTCTGTCTGTCTCACAGCTTCCTGCAGATATCTGAACGTTTATGACAAGCTGTGGTTCATCAGAAGTGTGATCCCAGACAACAGGAAGTAGGAAATAACAACATATAAGAACTCATTTTAAAAGTGACCTACATGCTTTTATAATGATTGTCAGTGGATTGTTCTCTTTTGTTACGACAAGTAACAAAGTCAAAGTGGCATTTTCACCCAAATTACAAAACAGATTTTCTCCCTGCCTCTGATGGTGTGTAGCCATGCAGATAGTTTTGGTTTCATGTGCCGAGGTTTTGAAATACAGTGCTACATTTACACATTTGGATTTGAGAGCAGTTTTCATTGGTAACACTTTTGACTGAAGAAATAATTCACCATGAAAGCAGTGAACAGTCTGTTCTTTGGATTATTAATACTAACAAGGACACTGTTCCTGGAAAGAAATGCTCCTGTTGGGGTTTGTAAATGTATTTTTTCACAAATGAAATTCTGAGTTATTATTGTACTCCAGTTAAACTTCAATGAAAAAATTTCAACTTTGGGATGATAATTACTATTGGAGGTATGAAAATGAAGCAGGTGCTTTCCCCCATTTAATGAAGCAATTGTTCTTTTATCTCTTCTTTTCTGAAACATGACTAATCAAGTGTTAGAGAGTGGACGCATAAATTATGGCCATAACCTCCCCAGCTGTGTTTATTAAAAGATAGGTCTGTGCTTCCACTGAGCTTATTCAAACAGGAATTTGAAGGTCTTTTCTACTGGAAAAGCCAGACAAAGCCTGATTTTTACAGTTAAAACTGACGACATTTTCTCTTTTAATTCCTGATCGCAAGGTTCAATAATTATACAACAAATCCTCCAAATACAGACAAAATACATGGTTTGTACTAATACGTAGTGTTTTCGGATCTGAAGCCTTGATCAGCAGAACAAATCAGTAAAAAGAAATTATTTTTTATGATGTGACACATTTTGGTTTGGTTAGGTTTTGGTCATAAAAACAACTTGGATCGGTTATGGGTCATGGTTTACGTCAGAATTATTTCTTAAGGTTAGGCGACCTTTTGTTGTCATGGTTACGATAAAAAACACTTAGCCAAGTTCTAGGAATGATGGTGGATGTGATCAAAATAAACCAACGTTCACTGTCAGTAGGAAACCAGGAAACAAACAGGAAGTGTTTAAATTTCTGATGTTTAATGATGTCACCTGATATCTTACTTTTCTCTCGTCATGGTTACGACAGTTATCAGACGGCTCTGTCACTTGAGAGTAAACATTTTGTTGTTTTGGGGCCCTTTCTGAAATGACTGATTCTGTCATTTTTCAGTACAGTCTCTAATCATCAATGGGATTTCTATAAAATTAGCTTTTTGGCTTTTTCAACTTCTTTAAGGAAGGAAACATAATAGGAAGTAAATATCCCTATTTTTACTGCGAAAGTTTTGTGCACGATTTTTATTGTATTTGCTGTATTGTATTTGTACCTTTTTATGTCCATTGGATTGTAGTATTTTACTTGCAGTAGCTACTTTCATGTGCCCAGATTTATACTGTTGTCTCTTCTTCAATGATTTATGCTGTCTTGGTTTGTATTATGGTCATTATGTGTTGGAAAAGTTAATAAAATATGGACACGCCATCTTCCCTAATCACAAATTGCTTTTCCCCCCTAACTGAGAAATCTGCCAAGAAATATACTCCATTTTCTTGTAACGTCTCCTGAGCAACAGAGATCAAGGACCAGGGAAAACTAGTTCCATCTCTTATCGCCAAATCCTCTGCCATTAAGAAGAAGAAATTAGTAAAGAGAAGAGCTGAACTCTTTACTGAGGTCAAATTACACAGTTTATCTTGTTGCCAATGAAAGCGCAGGAGATGTGATAGGTGAAGGAAACGTTTTCAAAAAAGACTTTATATTTTAGAAATACTGAACGACACATTTCAGTACTCCTTAGAGAATGACTGTTGTTTTAAAAAGGCAGAACTGCCTTGGCTCTTGCACTCTCAGATCCACATTCCCTGATTTGCAGTCCTTCACTCCTGACCTCCGATAGCTTCCTTGTCACCAAGGAAAACTTCCCGGGCATCTGGCACCACTTGCGCCCCCCGCAAGAGTGAAGCATGTCGGGGCAGACGAGTTTGCCTCTCTCCGGGCCCAATGATGAAACGGTGCATTTACATTAGCCTAGTGAAGCAGGAGCAGTGGCACGTTGCCAGCACTGAAGCACAGAGCATGCAGCCAGAGCATCTGGTGAGTTTGTGCTAATGCAGCAGCAGCCCGGTCTGCCTTCACACTGAGGAAGCACAAGCAGGCGGGCAGACAAACTGGCACACAGTCAGATCATAAAGTCAGATAAACAATCATATTCAGGAAGTTAATTAGCCATTACTCGTTCAGCCAAACCATTTGTCAGCCAAAGAGGGAGAGACACTCCTGGCCTGCACCTCAGTCAGTTATAACTAGGGAGTAGAATTAGAGAGGAGAAGGGACGGCTTCATTTATGAGAGTGTGGCCTCCAGTCTCTTGGCTTGGATGAGGAGGAAACCAGGTTGTTCTGTTCACAGGGAAATTAGTACTGGAGAGAAAGTCACTCTGTGTAGAAATTACCTTGGACACAAAGTGTAATCTTCCTCCCAACCACCGAGCATTGAGGAGGAATTTTCTTTGAATTTTCAGCATGACTTTCAATAAAGATTTAAATGGAAGGGGGCTGAGAATGGGACATCAGAAGGGCACTCTGAGAGAGGCACTTAGGTACACCAAATGTGAATTTCCATTAGCTGGAATGGAAAATGGACAAGTTAATGGCAGCGAGCACTGCACCATTTTGGGCAGAGTTGCATTACACCTAGATTTGATGCAACAGAGAAGAGAAATAATGCAGTTCTTTAGCTGAATGGGGTTAAAAATTGTTGTGCACTCTAGCTGAAATAAGCAATAAAAGTAGCACCAATAAGCATTTATTGCAGCCCACAACGCTGCCCAAGCAGCAAAGCAGCAAAACAGATTCCAAAGCAGAAGGGAAAAGCAAAAAGGTTGCGGATGATATAGAAACTGGCTCCCAACCTTTTTGACTTGTGACCTCTCGTCACAGTGTAGGGCCTTCTTGTAGAGGGGTGAGATTGTCTCATTTGAAGGATTTATTTATTTATATTATATTTATTTTCACAGAGACAAGTATGGATCAGTGCAAATACAGCAAAATTAACAGCCTGAGGTACTTTGCAATTCCGGTCCCAATAAACAATTCACATATACACAAACAGAGCAATACAAAACACATACAGTGTCAGTCATGATCCATTTTGAGTTCTGCTGGTAAGAAGTTCCCTAATGAATCTATTAAACAGAGAAAGACATCTGTCCAAATTAAGTTCTCCAAAAGGACATCTAAAAATTCCCTGCAGATGCATCCTAAGACACTGCGCCAGAATCTGTAAGAGGTTTCAAAAATTCAATATGGTGATCACATCCTAACATATTGAGGTTCAGCATCCTAATCAAAATTTCAGTTATACGATTCTATATCTTAAGACGGTCAATTACCATCAAAGTGACCAATGACTATGTAGTTGCACAATAACTTAAATGTTAAAACAATTTGCAGAATAGCATGGAATACAAAATGTAAAAGCTTATATAAATGTCAACTTTTCTCACCGTTTTTATGTGTTTCTAAAAATATAGATGAGAATCTAACACAATACTGAGACATTTAATTTCTAAAACCTGTTCTACAGATTGACCAGTAACATTTAAATTCTACACATTGACGTCTGACGAGGACTGACTGATTAGATGAAAATCATGTTGACATGGTTTTTTTGGTCAAATTAGTTTTCAAAGCATGCTGCTACAAGTTGTGTGCACTGAGGAAACTTCCACCATATATATATATATATATATATATGTATATATGTATATATACAGTATATATCACAGTATCTTCTGCATACATCTGAAAGCCTTCTCCATGAAATGATTCTGGTCATTTATGTATAACCTGAAAAGAAGTGGACTAAGGACGGAACCCTGTTTCGCAAGTCTGGACAAAAAGTATTTAAAAACAAAAGTAATACATACTTTTCGGTTATTTTTAACTGAATTCTAATTAACTTGATTACCTGGCTGCTAACCAAATTTCCACACATTAATTACAATAAAGATGAAGTGAGCAATTGTTTTCTCTCTTGGTTGGGAACACTGTTATAGAGTGGCTCATAAAGCACTCATGTGTACTTTGAGGTTGGTTGGTTTCATGAGTGGTGAGAGACACCGATGCATCACCACCAAGCTGCTTTCCCATTTGGCGAAGTGAAACTCGCTTGTCTCGCCTCCAGCAGAGAAACACAGCAAAGCCGGGGCTTCACAAAGCGTTGGGTCTCCCTCTGTAGCTGTGGCCCAGTCACCCCTGAAACTAGATTCCCTCTTCCATCATGCCTGAGGGAACAATTTAATTAAAGGCCAGCTCAGAGGAAAGGACACCCATCACCCTATTCTTGACATGTCCACAGTCAACAAATATTGAGAGCAAATAAATCCCCTAGTGGACAATGTCCTGGCCTTGCTAGACTAACTGTAAATACACACCAACTGAACAGATTGTGTTGTAATGACTGTAATTACCAGGATAAAGGGGCAGGATTAAATCTTGTTCAAGCTTCGAGTTATTTTCATGAGAACGACCCCGATGATTGACGTTATTAAATTGAATCCGGTCCTGGAATCTGTTTTCTAATTTACCTGCGGCCCAACCTGAATGGGCTTCATTTTTTCATCCCATCTGTTAATACAATCCATTCATTTCCCCCCATAATGACCTGTCAGCTGTTATTATCATGTTAACCATGTGTTTATTACACAAAGAGCCCAGCGTATCACACATTCCTGCAGAATCACAAGGGTTCGAACTGATGTTTCAGCTTTAACTGCTACAGCAGACACAAGTGAAAGGACCATAGGAGGAGTTTTTTCATGTGATGGTGATGATGGCGACATTGTTTTAATCACTGATGATTGGATGGGAGGATAATGGCTGGATGTGCTCCAGGTTTTATGTTATGCTGTCACTAATGTGCATTGTTTTATGTGACTGTGTCTCTCTCCCTTTAGCTCCATTTCTGTCGCCACAAACTCCCAAGTAGAATCTGGCTCTTCAGCTATATCTTCCACTCTCTTCAGCAGCTAGTTGCTATTTTCCTGTCTGATGTTTGGTGCAGTGCGGGTTGCATACAATGGGTTTATCAAACCTTTTTAGCTGGAAACAGTTGCAGACTGTAAAACAATGAGCTAAAATACAATAAAAAAAGCACCATAGTGCTGAGGGGAGTGAGATCTGTGGGCTAGTCACTACAAGCTTTCACATCACACCCTGTATAGTCATTTAACGGATTCTGAAAAATGAAAATAGTGATATAAATGCAGACCCGAGGTTCACTGTGATCTGGTTATCATCTGGTAGCTCATTTACCATAAATAGAAACTGAGCAAATGGAAATAAATTTAATAAATGGAAATCAGTGTTTGTCTAGAAGGTAACAAAAAAATGTATTTAAATCCAAAAGATAATATAACAGTTTGCAAAATGTGTAAAAGAAATGTTAACTATTCATGATTTATGGTATTAGGATTAATGCATCCTCCGTTCATGTCTCTGGTGAGACATTCAGATATTTTCTAAACAGGATGTGTGAAGAACAAAAAAACAAATTCTCTGCTACATTTTGTTTATTACACTTTGATAATTAAACTACCTCGTGAATTTGTCTCCCATCTCCCATTCTCTTGTATGCACTGTAGCTCATTCACCCCGAACAGGACATTCAGTGAGCCTGCATTAAAACAGGCCTCCTCATCATTTGTCACTGGGCCCAGGGGTAATGAACGGGGTGAATTGGATGTACTCTCTAATTATGGAAAGGACAAAAAGCCAGTCAGATTCCCTTGTCAAGGTCCCTCTGCTGCAGCACCACAGGGAGCAGCTTTCACTCATAAATCAGAGGTGGGATACAGATCTGCAGCAGATTAGAGAGAACATAAAAGGGAGAAATATAGGCCCGTGCAGGCCCTGGACAATCAACCATGTAACGGCCTACGACGGGCAATAAGTAGGGCCCTGGTCCCTCCTGTGCGTTATAGGCATCGTAAACACCTGCTGATCAGCATCCGCCACTGTCCGTGTGCTCGGCAGCAGCCATCTTTCACAGTAACCTCACCCTCATCATCATCATCATGATCATCGAGTTGGCCCTGGCGATCAGACGCTGCTCTGAGAGCGCCGTAACCTCAGCATTAAGAGATCCATTTACATCGATCAACCTGCTCCCGCTGCTCCCGCTGCTGCTGCTGGCATGTTGGTTTTGCCTGTGTGGTGATTGCATTTTAAATTTGTATGACTGCTCATGGCCTGTTCGTCATGGTTAAGATTATATAGAGCTGAGCCGCCCACGCAGCTGTGATCTGCACTGGCCCCTCATGTGAATACTCAAAGTGAGGCTTGTTTTAAAAATAACTTGAGTTAAAGATCACTATAACTGTGGTTGTTTTTGAGTTTTTGTGCACAGTTTTCCTCCGTGGGTCTTTGGGTGAAGTGCAGTGGTAAACAGAAATTACAAGCACAGACTATTAATAGAAAGGTTTCTACTTTAACACGAGCAACTGCAACTACTGACTTCTCTGTCTGTGGATTTACAACAGTTTCCACAAACTCACCCTGGAGGTTTGATCCTTTTATCTTACAACAGTGTCATGTATAATGTATATACACCAGCATAACATTCGAGCCGGAGTAATCATCGTCATATTATTATTTCTGGGACGCCAGTATTAAGTGAAAGAAAATCCTTTCATTTAAATCCTTTTTGAAGTATTAAATGCCACAATAGACCACACTAATAATTATGTAGAGTGTAGAAGCATTCAGCGAATCTGAGGCTGTATCAGGCACTGCTACCTCATGTTCATATTATATTGCAAATTTGGATTCTTTTCCAGTTTCCAATTTTATTCTTCACCCCAGTCGAGGGACTGTAGATAAAAACCAGCAGTTTATCAACTCAAGGGGAATTAAAGTGCAGGTGTTGCTGCATGTAGAAGTCCTGTTTTCTACTAAGTGCTTGTTGAACTTTTAGTACACTTTAGTCCTGTTTCCCAATCCCAGGAGGCTCTGTGAACATAAAAACAGGCTGTGTTCTCTGTTAAACCTTTGGAGGTTACACTGAACAGTCTGCTCATTAGGGACACTACAGTTTCATGTGACAAATATTAACTGGGTTTTACTCTGAAGTCTAAAAACCCTGCAGCACTGGTGGAAAACAGCCGCAGCGAGTTACCTCTGATGATGCCTATTATTGCCTATTTGCCAAATTCCCCACTTTTTCCTAAATATCCCAGTTAAAGCTCAAAGATCCACATGCCCTTTCACTGCCCTTCACTAAGTGCAAACTTCAAAGATGGCCTTTCTTTGAAACTGCCTTTCAGATGTGCTGTTGTTGTTGTTGTTATTGTTGTTGCTGATCCTTCCAACCTTACGCTGTGTTATCGCACATTATTCCCCAGTGACTCTGATGGCAACAGTGATGTGGATTATTGCTTCTAGGAAGTCTCTCTTGCTTCTCCCATGAGGACCTGCTTTTTTTTTTTCTCCATAAGCAGATTATACGCAATCACTGGCAAATGGGGATGAAACATGCGGCAGCTCAAGTCCAGATGTAATGCATTGTTGTATGTCATTTAAGTGTCCATTGTGCTGTGGATTGTGAACAGAAGCTGCAGTCATGGTGACCACAGTTGACGCATCAAAATGGTGTCAGACTACAAACTCTTTAAAAGGTAAATCTGCTGGCTTTCTTGTATTTATTTCTGAATGTCAACAAAACCCACGAAAAGACGAAAACCGACAATAAATTGCTCAGACTTACAGATGTTGTCTGTGTCTCCAAAGCCCGGCATGGTTTGTTCCTCTGTGACCCCAATGTTGTCCAGAAACTATTAAAAACACATTAGTCAACCACACTGTTGCACTGCGTGACGAATGAATTCTAACAAGCACTGTAGTTGTTGTTGGGGCAATCCCATACACAACATGCTGGCACTGTAAATACATTTCATATCTAAACACAGTGTTGGGGAGTAATGCAATACACATGTTTTGAGAATACAAAATATGAGTAACTGTATTTAGTCACAGTTATAAAATAGGTGCTAATCAGGATACAGTTACATTCTTGAAATCAATAGATTACGTAAATGAATTACTTTTTGAAAAAAATAAACAAATACTTATAATGCATTACAAAAGTAGTTGTAGTTTAGTTGAATGTTTGCTGGTTAAATTGCTGACCTAGTGAGCTACCTACTTTTCAAATTGATAGCCAACTGGCGACAGCTAAGCATGTCTACAGACAAACCACTGAGCAGAAACCAGCTAATTCACAACGTGCTTGGTTGTGTACCATTATTTCTATCCAGTAGCATATATATCTACCTAAATGGGAACTTTTAAGCAACCGTTTGGTACCCAAGCTAGCTTAATGCTCCGTACAGCATTACAGATTTGTTATCTACATCTTTTTCACCCATTTCATGAAGTGGGAAAACAGAAAAGGTAAAGTCTGCCTTTTCTGGTGCTATTTTTATTTTAAGAGAAGTTGTCACTCTATCATAATGCTGCGGAAAATAAAAGGTAAAGGGGAAAACTAGGTCTTCATCCATTTTGCCAGACAAAACATCCCCCTCAGAGTGACTCCTGCTTTCAGTCGGCTTTGGGAAGCTGTATTGTGTGACTGCCACATTCGCTCAGTGTGACATGCACTCATAATGCAAGACAATGCTGAATGATCTAATAATAATAATAATAATAATAATAATAATAATAATAATAATAATAATAATAAATTACTCACTTTAATAAAATATGTGACAAATTACATTTAAGGGCATGTATTCTATAGTCTGTGGTGAAATACATTTTAAAAGGAACCCTTGAAACACTCCATGGCTTTGAGAGTGAGCACTGTTTGCCAGTTGAGAGGTGCAGAAATGTCTAATTTCAGCATATTTTGTAGTGTTATAGGGCTTGTAAATACTCACTACAGAACCAAATCTGAGTGTGAAAATCTGCAGTGTCCAGGAAATTAGTCCAGGAAATTACAGAAACTATATATTTGTATATTATCAGTATAGCAACAAATGGGCCTGGGGCTGAGAGCCACAGATAAAGGTAGCGGAAGTAATTGAAAGTAATGAGAGGCACATTGTTGATTTTCTGCTCTTTTCATGGTTGACAATATGAAAAATTCAGATTCAGATTCATTCCTAGCCTTATTCTTTAACTGGGACTTTCTGTGGTTAAGTTTATTCTACTCTCAGTGTTAAGACGTGTGACATGTTTTTCCTTTGAATTCGTGTCACTCTAATTTGAGGTTCTCCTTTCTTTATCTTATGCTACTTATGTTGAATGATTTCTTTCATACTCATTTCTTTATCTATTATTCAGAAAGCTATCCGTAAACACACACATTTTTTTCCATCGATTGCTGAGCTGGTAAAAGGTGAAAGTTAAAAATACAGATTTCTTTAAATCTCTTTTAAAAGACCTGTAATACTCCATACTCCGGTCAGAGTCAGAAATCCCTCTCCACAGTTAGTACAGACTGCAGCAACAAGACTTCCGGCTAAATCTCCAGGACGTGACTGTGTAACCTCTGCATAACCTCCTCTACACTGGGTGACTGTAAGTTTTCGAATCGAAATATTTAACATTTCATTGATCACATTTCAAGTAATGCATAGCAAACATCTCTGACCTGGTAATAATCTTTAAATCAAGACCCAAAGCGAAAGCCTCGGGCAGTAGCCCACAGTTCCCTTTAGTTAATCCATGAGTGAAGGGAGCTGATCTTCACTGTGAGTTCACACCAGTGGTATGGATGAAACAGCCAAGCAGCTCCATCACTGTCTTGTTTTAAATCACCCTTTTTCAAACTGGTGATTTTATGCTAAAATTATTGCTGCATTTGGTATAATTTCTTAAAAATTAAAAATGTATATGTACCGTATATGCTTTATGTAAACTGCATCTGTCTATGCATATTTATGTCTACATGCACTTGCTCAGCACTTTATTAGTAACAATATATTGGTACTGGGCAGGGCCTCCCTTCTCTCTCAAACAGCCTTGTGAAAGTGGTTCATTATCCAGCTGCAGGTAGCCATTACAAGATGGTAACTTGTGGCCATAAAGGGATGTACATGGTCAGCAACAACACTCTGATAGGCTGGTGGTATTCAAACAATGATTGATTGGTATTGAGGGACCCAACAATGCGCCAAGAAAACATTCCCCACACCATAACACCACCACCACCACCACCAGCAGCAGCAGCAGCAGCAGCAGCAGCAGCAGCAGCAGCAGCAGCAGCAGCAGCAGCGGCAGTCTGCAGTGTTGACACAAGGAAGGTTGGGTCAATGTATTCATGCTGTTGACACCAAACTCTGACCTTATCATCTCCATGCCTCAGCAGAAAATCCAGATTCATCAGACCAGGCTGCATTTTTCCAGTCTTCAACTGTCCAGTGTTGGTGAGCCTGCGCCAACTGCAGCCTCAGATTTCTGTTCTTGGTTGACGGGAGTGAAACCTGACGTGGTCTCCTGCTGTTGCAGCCCATTCACCTGAAGGCTTGACATGTAGCTGGGCCCTGTGTTGACACAAACAGTACCTGTGATTTTATGGCCACTGCCCTCAGAAAGTGTCTGTATAGCCCTGTTCCTGCTGTCTTTTAGCTTGGTAGTTTTCTCTCCCTGCTGCTCTGTGAAAACCTTTGGAAATGTGCTTTGAAAAAAGAATAAATGTGTTTTGAAGATAAAGTGTATTAATATTTATGGTAAACTGCAGTTGGTACAGCTCGAATCATAAAACACATCACTTTCAGGACTCCACACACAGTTTAGAGCTGCAAATTTAAAGTTTTAAGAAGTGGAGATTTGTTGTTTTACGATGTCAACTTCACTGTGAATCCTGCATCTGTACATATAGAGGACTTAATTAGAGAAAGGTCCCAGTTGTAATAAACAGAAACAGTAGGCTGCAGCGCGCACAAACACACACATGGACTACATGCCCATGTGTGTGTTGGTATGCACGTGCATGTGTGGAAAAATTTAACAGGAAGCCAACAATGGAATAGGTGTTGACAGAGCACAATATCTGCTTGTTGTTTATAAGGCTGAATTCCATAATGTTTCTTTACGTACTTTAACGTCTAGTTTCACGTAGAGGCTGATGCAGCTCATTAATCAGTTTAACCCAAAAATGAATTTAAGCTTTTCTATCAACAATGTACAGTGCATTGGATTTAAAAGGAGGAATTATTAAAAAAAATGAAGAGGTATCAGCACAGTACATCATTGGGTGGTTTCAGCACTGCAAGCAAGCTAACCTTATTTATATAGCACTTTTCAGTATAAAGGGCAATGTAAGATTAAAAATGAGAGAGCTAAATGTACAGCACATTAACTATAAGAGAAACTGGAAAACTGGAAGAGGAAGTGGATTAAAAGCTAAAAGGGCATTAATGCATTAGGACATTTTCAGATGTTTTACTTCAGCAAAAGTAGAAACCATCACTTGAAAATACTGCATTACAAGTAAAAGAAAAAAACTGGAAATGTGAAAAGTGAAAATAGAAACAGAAATACAAGTATAATCAGCAAATATAATCATCTCCTGTCAGTGTTATATTTCATTAACGTCAACTAAACCGTAATGCAGTTTAATATGTTACAGTGCATGGTATATGATAAGTTATATTAAGTTCTGTATTGTAAAGTTCTAACTTCTGAAGCAGTGGTTCTCAAACTTTTTCACGTCTAGGACCCCTGACACTAATTAGACCACAGACCAGAGCTAATAAGATTTTTGCTTTTAGATGTTTTAAAGTGTTTGAGACCAAAATAGTCATACATTCTGTCATTGTGTGACTTATGGATGGAGTTAGAGTGAAAATAAATTATTCCCCTTTTTGCTGGGAACCCTCAGACGCTCTCTCAAGGTCCCCTGAGGGTCCCGGCACCCCACTTTGAGAACCACTGTGCTCAATTATCTAGTAACTAAAGCTGTAGTGAAGGAAAAAGTACAGTGTGTCCCTCTGAAATGCAGTGGAGGAGAAGTATGAAGAGGCATGAGATGGGAAGTACAAGCACATTTAACTTTGTGCTTCAGTTCAGGATTTGAGTGAATTAAAATGAGCGAAAAGAGACTGGGTGTTAATGTAAGTACATGCTACAGGTTATAATCACTACAGTGTAACGTCCCGTTCATTTATAGTCCACCTCATATTTTATGCAGCAGACGTCAAAAGATGACATGTCGTGGCTTCACTGTACTCCAGAGTAATCCGAGCAGAGATTCCCATCAAATATTGCTCAGCAGAAAATAACCATTAAACAAAACGGCCTTATCACCCTCTTGCAGGTACTCTCTTTAATTAACTGCGCCGTGCCTCCACTCTTCAGCCCTCTCAAACTCGGGGGGCTTTAAGACCCAGCAGAGATACGATAGTGAACATCTGTCTCCTCGTTCTCCACTGTATGAATTGCGCCTGGGCTCCGGTCTGAAGACACACAGGCAGCGGCAGGCGGGCTGGCACAGTGCGGACGGACTGGAGTGGATCGGGGACTGCGAATGGATGGCGCTGGACCATGAGAGAAAGTGGAGTCAGACGCACTGAGCCGCAGCGATAAGACAGCGCGCTGCAAAATGAAGACACCTATGGTAAAGGTTTCTGCCATGTAGCCCTATAGACAACTGTTTGTGCTCGCCTTCAAATCCAGCATTGTTCCGAGAAGTGCGCTCCAACCGCCGTAACACTGCTGTGTGTACACTGTCGGATCAAAAGATTAGGATCTGAACAATGGACGTCCAGCTGTGCGGGCTGTTTGACACTAAGAGCTCCAGCTTTTCTCCTACTAAACACTACAGCGTGGAGCACAGCGCGCTGGATGTTTGTTTTTTTCCTGCGTGTTAATGCAGATGCATACATTTGTGCAAGTGCATCGAATTTTATTGCTTTAAATGACTTGTATTCACGCACGCTGTCCCAGTTTAGACAGCTGTGAAATAATAAAAACATAGATCCACTCATCCAACAATCAGCGTTAGGCACTGTGCCGCGTAAACAAATCAAAAGGTGTCAGGAGCTGCTTATCTTATCCAATTGTAATTTAATATGGGTTTATAAGGTGGCAGATCAGAGTGACTTCCACAAGGTCAGGATATCTGTGTATACGTGAACTTTTACTTTATATCTCTCTGCGTCCTCTGAGGTGTGGCGCTTACTGTAAATCTGCCTGCAGACGTGCTCCTGAACGCACCTGAGCATTGACATGCATGCTTGCAAACTAAGTAAAGGTGATCATTAACAGCCTGACATCTTGTCAATGTCATGAATATGCCCGTGCCCTTAAATTAAGTCGATAAGAGCTGAGGGTTTTGGTTGCACGTGCCATGAATTACAGGGAAGTTTGGTGTTTTATTGACAAATCAGCTGATGATGATGATGATGATGATGATGATGATGTCTGTCACTGAGAGCACGCTACCTCTCATCTGTTGTTAAGCTCATAGGTGCAGCCTAAACTCAGTTCAGTGCAGCCGGACTAATTTGTCAGCATCTGCTTGTGTCTCTGTGTCAGCGCCATGGGGTAGCCGTGCTTCTCGTGCTTCTCCTGTGCGCCAGCTTGTTCCTTGTCTACAACGGCAGCTTCAACATCGCTTCCAGGGACTCTAACGACACGCGCATCCGACAGCATGAACAGCTGCGGCGGCCCACTGAAGCCTCCGTGAGGGTGGCCAAGCCTCACGCCCCGGTCCTCCAGGGATACAGCGGCATCATCGACCATAAGGTAAACAGATGTGTCCATAATGCAGGGAACCGGCGGATGAATGGCTTCAAATGTGTGGCTAATGCGCTGCAGAGTAGGCACCAAAGCCTTTGAAAGTGAAGCCAGTTTTACTTTATCCCGTTAGGAACCCATTCCTGCACTACATCTTCACTTTCTCCACTTGAAACTTACACACGCACACGCACACGCACACACACACTCATGAATACACACCTTTCCTCCTGTCTAATGACCAGCCGTCCTGTATACCTGCACAGCTCTGTAGAGAGAGAGAGAGAGAGAGAGAGAGAGAGAGAGAGAGAGAGAGAGAGAGAGAGAGAGCGCCTCCCCCCTGTCATTTATCACAATTTTCTCCAGCACAGTGTTGCGCCACACTCAGTACCCACCTGTCGTTGCTAATAACAGCTTAGGCTACAAATGAAATCCTTGGCTGCATTCTTAGGCTCTAATTGATAAGCCCGGGAGACCTGCAGCTAGGTGAACCCTGACGTCACAGTAGGGGTGTATTGACTTCCATCTATTTACCGAGCCAGGAGAAAACAATCAATGTGAGTACTGGGGAGCGAAGGCGCTGCAAGTAAAGCAGACCTAATCACCTTGTAAAGGTTTTTTTTTTTTTTTTTTTGTAGGCAACATATAATAACAGTGTGCTTCTCTGCAGGCAATTTGGTAGATGGGCTGTTGGATGGTTTGTGTAGCGGTCTGCACCACTGACCCAAATGATGGCTGCGACAGTTCTCCAACAATTGGATTTGAGATGTTTGAGATTTAGAGAAATGGAAAGTTTGGAAAGACTCATGGAGGGATTATGAGACAAAGGCCCCGTGGGCACAGACACATAACAGCTCGTTCACCCCCCCTACAAAAGGAGCAAGAAACAGACTGGGAGAGACACTAAACCACAAGTAATGTGGCCACGGTTGAAGCCTCTTTGCGTCTCTCTGTAGTTGTTTTTAGTCTCTCTGTAGTCATTTTGTCTCACTCTGTAGGAGTCTGGCATCTCATCGAAGCCGCTCGATTGACCTATAGCTCAGGGGCCCCCACTAACCCCTCACACCGTGGGTTTGTGTCAGGTAGGTTCTTTGAGTGATGCGTCCCTGAGAGGACTGATGACGCTCTGAATAGCAAGCCAATCAACACTGCCATCTCTCTTTCACGATGTGTCATATGTTGATTTGCATGTGAGTAATTTGACAGCCGCCTCCCCGCTGTCGCTGCGTGGATGAGAAAAACAAGCAGCATGAACATGTATCAGCCAGACAGATTTGGAAGTCAACACATTGTTCTTGAACGTCAGAAAAAGAAACCCGGTTGGTAAATGAACTTTTGCTAAATTAAACACCAGGGGCTCTGAAGAGTCACTTAATCTTGTGACAAAGTAATGCAAGTTGGCAACAGATGGCGGAACTATTATTCATTAAAAGAAATCTCACGGGAGCAGAAACCAACAAGTGTGGAAACCTATAATGTTGGTTGCTGATAACTGTGAAAAGATCAGCTGGCAGAGTTTTCTCAGGAGAAACGCTGCCTGTCTGTCCACTTCACTTTCCCCACCTTCAGCTCCACATGTTGCAATGTGTGCTGTGAATTCACCGTTCTCTACAAAAAGTATGTGAGCAGAACGATTCTCCATTTTTTTTTTTTTGGCATTTCATTAGTGTTATTTATGATGAGGTTATGATAGCATTTTCCTCATTAACATACTGTTAAAGCTGCAGTCTGGGGATTTGGTGATGCCACTAAAACAGAGTGCAGCAAGAAAGAAGCACAAGCCGTCAGACAATTAAACACATTGTGGCCAAATCCACAATTTCCCTATATTATCTGAATGATGACTCATTTATTAGACTTTGCAGACTTCCTGATTAAACATTAACACACTGCACTCACTGATTAAGTTACCTGGAGAGTGGGATTTATACAGAAACAGCAGAGTGAGGACAGGAAGTGAGAAGATGACATGCGCCACAACCATTTTGCTCAGTCCTCAGTTCTGCAAAGTGCTGTTTGAAGGTTAAGGTTTTAGGTTTAAGGCTGGAACTGGGTTTGCGGTAAGCCTGCAGTTGTAATGGTTCAGATTAGGATGGTTATACATAAATTATACGTTACATGTCTGCATGGCTGCAAGCGTCTACATAGGAGCGTTTGCGTGCTTCCAAAAATGAATGACTGGGCCGACAGTATGTGCTGACAGCCATGTGTGAACGTGCCTCCTTATGCAGACACGCAATGCAGTATAAACAGTACACGCATGAGCGTCGGCTGCTCACGTCTGCATCTGCTTTGGAGAACATCCAGGCCTTAAGGGTCCTGGGGAAATGCATGATGTCAATGAAGACCGCCACAAGTATACTGTAGAAGCACAGCTACACATATTTGTACAAACATGCTTTTTTTTCCCCAGTGTTTTTCACATGCATTCAGCTTTGTTTGTAACTTCCAGATAATTTGGTTTAGATAATTGGTTTAAGCTGGAGGTCTTCACAGCCTGTTTGTCACCCGGGTTGCATTAATGGACTCAACTGTAGAGCTGTGAGGAGTGAGGTTGCTTCACCCTCCAACATCTCAGTAATGTAGTAATGAATAAGATTTTAGTTTTTAATTGGAAATAATGCTCAGAAATTACAAAAAATAATTTAAAAGAAAGGGAATTTTCCTGTAAGTGTGAAAACTTTTAATGGTGGGAATTTGTATGTAGCGGTGTGCGATGTGGATCGTGGACATGGTGTGGTAAGCAACATTAAAATCCAGTTAATTCTAGTCCAGAGCTGGCGTTCAATATGCCAGAGGCTGTTTAGGTTTTTTTTTTTTGGTCTCTGAATCTGAATTATCGCACAGCAGAGTCACACAGTTCTGTCAGAAGTCGAGTGGAGCACAAATGAATAAATGAGTCAGTCATATTTGAAGACAGCTGATGGGGCACGCAGCGGCATCTTTTTATTCTCGCTGCCTGACATGCCAATAGTCAGTGACCGTGTACGTTTTGATTTGATGAGGATTTGTCTGTAATGCGTCAGTAAACTCAGCTATGGATGAGAATTGATTTTCTCCCACTGACTGGAGCAGCTGAGCATTGTAAGTAAACCGCCAATTTATTTTTTCTCTTGGCAATAAACTTATTGACATTTTGGTGACAAGGGACATCAATTAGGGCCCCGGCTTCACTGAGCATCATTTACGCTTCTTCAAACCTGCTATCATGTCACCCTTGACATTCTGCCACGGCGAGCTTCCATCAATTCTTTATGATTGGAATGCACTTTGCTACGACAGCATGTGGTAGCACATAATGCCGCACAACCTTCAAATACTTCATCCTCTAAACCATTGTATCCTCAATCCTCAACACAGATGAGCTTTCTCTGTTTATATATATATATATATATATATATATATATATATATAAAACAACTTTTACACTTCTCGATATATATGTATATATATAGTGTAAAAGTTGTTGGCCTTGCCTCGCATTTGTCTTCCTGCGGTGCTGAATGATCGCCATTTGGAAAAAAAATACTCTGACATGAACATTTGTCTTCTTCATCTTTGCTTGCTGACCTCTCTGCCATATTGATCTTTCTGAGATATCAGCTGGCTGGCACGCAGGGTGCAGTGCCAGTCAGCCTTTGACCGTTTCACTTTATCTTCCACTGGAGTATTAAACTCATCACAGCCCAGAAACCATTTTTAAGCCTGGTGAAGTTTTCTGCAGACTTTTGGCCAAGATCCTAAAACATTTCCCAGAACATCGTAAAGAAAAAAAAAAATGTTTCACCAACCCCTAGGTTATGAACCAAAATTGTAAGATTTTTTTTTATTTTTTATTACAGACTCTATTTATGCATCTGCATCCATTAAATGCTATTTACCAAGTATTTTCAATGCAGCATGTTTGATTTAGGTCAGAATAAAGGCTAATTTATTTCTATCTGTGCAGCAGCTTTGGTTGGGCTGAACTTCTGCTGTGAAGACTGAGGAGGAGAGGGTGGAGATAAGGAAGCAAAGAAAGAAACTTAGGACAGAGATGAAAAGGCAAAAGAAACTCTTGTGGAGTAAGGGCAAAGAGAATGAGAGAGGAGGACAAAACTAGGAAAGGGTAAGGATGGAGAGAACGATAAAAGAGAATATAGCACCCAGGAAAGGTTCAGCCTGAGAGAATGAGGAAAGAGGGAAGAAGGAGGCAGAAGCAGACACAAGAGTGAAAGATAGAGACTGAAATCCCATTGGGTTTCCTTTCTTCTAGCACTATCCTGCTTTTTATTTTCACGGTGAGAAGGAGGAGGAGGAGGAGGAGGAGGAGGAGAGGAAACCACTCTGCCCTGTCTCTCTGTGGAGATGCGAGGATGAGGCAGCGTAACTGTCTCCCTTTGATTGCCTCTCTGACACCAGAATCATGCAGATTCATAACTGATATCCTGCAAGTCAGGTGGAGACGAAGTAATGGAGGAGATTTCTGTGCAGACGAGAGCGAGGCGCCTTATCAGACATGAGGGGCGCCCTGATGTCACGCTGGAGAGGAATGAACGAGGTTGACTTTTCCGTTCTAACAGGAGACAAGATGTTTTTTCATATGATTAAAAGTCAAACCTTTGGCTTCTTAACAAACAAGACTTAGAGTCTTCAGTGGTGCTAACGGCTCTGCGAGACTGCACTTAAAGGAGTAGTCCACAGATTTAACACTGCACTTCTACAGTTTAAGCAAAAAAGGATTCAAATAAATGCAGTGCAACAATTGATATTGTGTTTAATAAGGTTGCCCGCAATACCCATGATGCAACTCCACCACTGACAGTCCAGTCGGAGATTGGGGTGTGTTATCCTAGTAGCGTCTAATGCAGCCTCAAGCCGCTAGCCTCAAGCAAAGCCGAGGAGGGGGCTACAGAGGTCTGGAAAGTTCACTTCTCCCTAACTCCACACTGCCAGATTTTTTTTTGTTTTTTTTTTAAGTATATTTTTTGGGCTTTTTATGCCTTTATTTAACAGTACAGTAGAGAGAGGAAATGGGGAGGCAGAGAGAGGGGGAATGACATGCAGTAAAGGGCCGTCCGATGCGGAATTCGAACCGGGGCCGACTGCAGCGAGGACTGTTGCCTCTACACATGAGGCGCCTGCTCTACCCACTGCGCCACTCGACGCCCCCACACTGCCAGATTTTATTTGATTTTCAAACTTGTTGTCTTCAATCCCGACCAATCACACGGCTCCCTCTGGAGCCATTAAAAGCTTGTTTCGCATATGTGGTAGTAAACAATCTAAGTGTAAAATCGGTGGAGCGTGTAGGCTAAGCCTGCTCACATTTGCCCATCAGCAGTACAAGCAGTACAGCTGAGGCTAATTGGAATTTAGCATTGAGTCAGATGTATCTGACAAATTTTGACCTGATGGTGGCACTAGATGAAAGTCACAGTATCAACAAAGTGAACACAATTCAGCCTTCCAAAACAACAAATGTTGGCCTCACGGTTGGAGCAATGTCGGCGTCCTTAGCGACGCTATCGCGGCTTAAAGGAAAAAAGCCACAAACGGTTGTGCAGCTACAGACAGCCCCACTGAGACAGCACAAGAAATTTACAGAGCAGATTCTTCTGCACAAACTCGGGACAAGGTCGGGTTTTTAGACATATCTGGGCTGGAAATTCTCTCTGACTAGGTACACTTTGCTCGGAGGCATGAGCCAAGGAGAACGAAGCCGTCTGTGCCAAGGAGACATGACAAGGCATCTTTCTCCCAGCCACAGCTTTAGTGACAGCTGGAGAAGTGAGATGTTTAATATTTCATCTCAGACAGCCACATCTTCTGTGGTTTTCTCTGAGCAACAAAACCATTTTTCACCGTTCATTAGGATTTTGCTACGCAGTCAGCCAGCTGATAGTGAGACAGAACACTCCTCAATTAGACCGTTATGGCCAAGGACTCTGTAGTCATTTTATGCGAACTAACAGTGTTTGTGAAGTCTGCGGGGCTGTGTGCATGTGTGTGTATAAATCTGTGCATGTGTGTGTGTGTGTGTGTGAGGTCTGTCTTTGTATTTTTTACCATTAGGAGTTTTTAAATTATGAGAACTGCACAAAACATTACTGACAGATAACCACTATTTTTATGCAGAGACCTTGTTAGAATGCTAAAAATGCTCCGTTTTGACTGAAGAGAAGAGAATGGTGGTTTCGTTATATCTCAGTGGTCCCAATTGGGGCATAGTCTTGGATTTCAACTTATCTCCAGTGCATTCCGCTCCCGCCAAACATAACACAGCTTCAGGCTCTTTCCAGTGCAGGCCTGGAAAGCAATTATGGATGAAGGAGGGAGACGACGGGGGGGGGGGGGGGGGGGGGGCTGCCCTTCGATAAGCATTCCCTCGACGGAGTAATCTCACACTTGGTGCCTTTTGGCATTCTGTGGTTAGGGAATCACTGGCGAAGTCAAACATTTTCAACATAAAGGAAGTGGAGGGAAATTTCTGGAGGCGCGTGTCACGAGCTGAATGGTGATTTCATGCTTCTCCGTGTTTTAACCTTTGGTGCTTGGTAAGCTGTACCCCGCGGGGCACTCTCCTTACTTGGCCCCCGAGAGACCTGTGAAGGATCTGAAAAGGTTAAACATCGAGAAACGGATGATACCTTTTGGCATAAAATCAGGAGATAGATGATGGGCCGCCGCCGCCTTCCACTGAGAGCGAATACAAAGAGACGGCTGGCAGGAAGCATCGCAATAAAACTCAATTTCTTTGCTTTTCCATCCTCTGGCTCCTCACACACACGAGGCTAACTACATTATTCAACTCTTTAGGAGTGATTAATGAGCATGTCCTCCATGGTGGGAGAGAGGGATGATCAAACTGTTATTTGTATTGTGGCGTAATCTCTGTTTGTATGCCCTGAGCGCCCCACACACACACACACACACACACACACACACACACACACACACACACACACACATACATGCAGCCCAGATTAGAAACATATTGGATGCCAAGGTTATTAATTATGGAGACCTGAGGTTTGCCAAAACAATGAGCATCTTGGCTAGAAGTGCAGAAAACACGGAGCAGCGTTGTATTAAAGTTGGCAAAGTTTTTAAAACTGGAAGTGACGATGTAAAAGTTGCAGAGGACCAGAGAGCCACGGAGAAAGAAAGAGCCTTCTGTAGCCTTGTAGTGTTTTGCTGATGTGACATTAAATCGTTGCCTGAACCACATTGTCTGACTTCAGTGGAAATACGCCCAATTACAGAGCGGCCTTTGATGTATATCCCATCAACCCCCTACCCCATTGAGAAGACAGTGTCACGGTTATTCGTCAAAGGTTCTTTGGTCTCTCGCTCTCACTGACTGAGTCGACTGATCACACTTTCAGAGAAGTAAGCATTTTTTCCTGGGCGCATATGGAGCTGCTTCCGCCTCTTCTCTTTCCTCTCCGCATTAATTCAGGTTCTATCAACAGCAGGGTCTGTCACTGGAACCCAAATCATCATGTGGAAAATAGATACTGTAGATTGTCCAAACTCTCTGAAACAATTTCAGATTGAGGCATCGTCCACCATGTTGAGGCCTGGACAAGTTGTTCATACAGACAGGTGCCATAGAAGCTGCCATACACGACACGGGGAAGTCACTTAACGGTTTGATGAGAATAGCCACGAGATCTCAAGATAAACTCATTAGCAAAGGAAGATTATGGACCAGCGTGTTAAAGAGCACTTTCCGCCCCCTTCATCTGGGCTAATCTATGCTAAGGAGCGTTGAAGCTGTTCTGAAGACTCGTGCTGGACCATGCTCCATTTACATTTTGGGTTGGGTTACGCTTGATCAGAACTAGCTCTTTTGGCATTGTTGTGCAACCACGTTCGTTTGAAATCCAAAGTGTTTGTAGCTGTTCCATAAAGCTTTAATGGAAGGCAAAGTGAAACGGGGGAGTATGATGTTATAATATGACGGCACACATTTGTCTCTCCTGCTCAGTGTTGCGCTCAGTTGTTCACATGGAAAGTGAAATATTTGTATCAAGAATGAAAAAAGAGAGAATCAGAGAGAGAAGTTGAAACCCTTGCTCTTTTCTCACCTCCACACAGATGATCAATCATGGCGACCAACAGTCAATCACAGATTCCCCGGCTTAATCCGGCTTCTTGACCATCCTACAAGCTCTTGTGAAGAAGCTTGCTGACCGCTTTAGCCACTTCATGTCTCTGGGGATGTTTGGATCTATCAGATCTGAAAAAACAAAACAAAACAAAATGTTAACGCCGTAAAGAACCATTTGAGACAGGGTGAGATCTGATTACTTAAAGCACCATGGGAGATCATGTATATTCTAGGCAGATTTTGAAAAGGTGTGAATGCAATTTTCTCTTCATGATGCTTATCTTCAGTGTAACCATGTCCGTAAACAGTCTGTGAAATTAGCCTCTTACAGGGACTGCCCTCTGTGACAATGGCTCTATATAAAGTTTTTAGCACAGTTATGCAGAAGCATCCACTAAAAGATCTGTGAGAAAGAAGGAACAGTGTGAATGACAGAGCAGATTCAGGTGCATTACCACCTACCTCTGGACTGGAGTAGGGCAAACCTCCATTTGCACATGGGAAAAGCAATAGAAAAATATATGTGGCTACATATACACTCAATTGCCAGTTTATTAGGTACACCTAAAACTAATGTAGTCTAATACAAGAGTCCTGTAATAAATCCTACCTTCAAGAAGGTTATAATGTTTTTCAATTGCATTAGTTTTAGTTGGCTGAACCTAATAAACTGGCAGCAGAGTGTATGTGTAAATGAAAGTGCATTGAACAGCATCTGGATTTTATTAGGAAATGGGACGCTTTAAAGGGATAGTTCGGGTTTTTTGACGTGAGGTTGTGCGAGGTACTCATAAATAGTCACTACATTACCCAGGTCCCGCGGGTCAGCTGAGTGAATCAGAAAGCGGCGTAAAACAGTGCGCTCTGTATGTACGCTTTTGCATAGGAATACGATAGTTCAGCGGTTGATAAATGTAGTGCCAAAGGAAAGTGCTGTTTTCACGGGTGTTAATCTCTGAAAATATGAATGCTACATGAAGCGTACATTTAAAGGGATCTTGGATTGTTTCGGTGAGCACACCGCCACATTCACCTCATATGGGATGGATGGTTGAGACTGAGTTTGACATGTGAGGATTACAACACTGTGCATTAACAATATAAAACCATATCCATTAAATTTGGGTTTATTTACACTGAACAACTTTTTTTGGCTAATGTGAAGTGTGAATATTTGTTTTCATGCACTTCCGCATTAGTGATATCTATATTGGAGCTGTCAGAAAAACTCAAGTTTCCCAGTCAAAGTTACAACTTGGATCATGACATGAACTTACTGTACTTACTCTATGTCTGTTCTTCCTTTACTTTTCCACCCATGTTTTCTTTTTTTTTTTTCAGAGAAGCTACCTTTGAACAAACAGCTCTAAAACCCAAAGTATTCAGTGATATACATGGATAATGGGCAGGCTCCAGAATAAAATACCTAGTTTAATTTAGTTTGGTTTATTTGTGAGGGACGAGTACAGAGAAATAGAAGCAGTGTCTGACATACTGTACATGTAGCCAAAGCTAATTTCGAACTCCAGTCCCTTGTTGGGCATTTAGCACACACATATAAAGTAGAGCCGTCTCCTGCTGTGTGTTGATGGCTAGTTGTGCCACTGAGGTTCAGAAACATGGAGTGGAGGTCAAAGAAGAGTTGGTTAGCAATAATTTGTCCTGGTTGTTCTGTCACTTCTCTGATAAAACACAAACTCCCTTGCTACAGAGCAGAGGTGTGGCTCTGCAGTCAACATGGACAGTGGAGGGAAAAAGTTATTTGAGTAATGTGAGAATTTGTCCTCACACCTCTGTCTGTGTTCACACTTGTGCACACCTTGTCAAACACTGCGGTTGTTGGTTTGTTTGTTTGGAGCATTTCACCAAACATCACTTATGATAGCATACCTGTAGATACAGTAACGTATACATGTCACTCCCATCATCCTAGAGAGATGAGGAGGTTTATACACACTGTACCTCAGATTGTAATTTTTGTGAGATCTTGGACAACCCTCAGTCGTAGCAAGTGGGTCACACTGACATGTAGGTCAACACTGGAAGTTTCCACAATTGTCAGTACAACTAAATTGATTTCAGGCAGGGAGGCACCGGGTGTAGCTGATGTGGTGTAACCCCCACGGCCTCAGCATAATCTCATCAAAACACAGTTCTCCGACTCAATTTCCTGCAGTTAAAAATAGAATGCTATTGTTAATTGTATATTTAATCATGTTAAAACTTTCCCGAAGACAGCACTGTTTAATTGTAGCAAGTTTTAATTGCAGCCGCAAGATATTCAAAACTGTCAACATCCAGACTGCATTGAAAAAAACAGATACATAAGAAAAAGAAACCCAATACAGCTTTTCCCACCTCTTTCCTAATGTGCTATGAAAAGATTATAAGATGAACATGAATACACTGTCTGAGGACACAGGAACTAAAAAAACATACAAAATATATTTGAGTCAATAACCTTCAGTAGGTATTTCAGGGTTGCACAACAATTTTTTGGTGAGTTGCTGCTCTGCCCTCTCTTGTAATGTTGTGGTGCTGCACAGAAAAATTAACCTTTACTAAACAAATAACTAGATAGACTAAATTATAGCTTGACGGCTGCTTCTGCAGGATCAATGAATGTTTGTGCTCTCAGATAATAAGATAAAAATCAAATGGGACTCATGTTTATTGTGAGCCAGCAGGCCGGTTACTTTTAAAAAGCTGCTCTAACTTTTTTGTAATGAAATAAATGCAATGCATTGTTTGCCAGCGACACAAAATCAGTGGAAATTCTTTCTTTATTAAACATTTGGAACGGCACTTGTGTATCTCTCTGATCATGCCAGCAGGGATTAAATATTTGTCGAAAGCAACTTGGCTTGTTTAAAGATTGTTTTGAGGCGAGTAATCTTTTGAAACTTCTGCCTTGTCTCAAACTGACAGTCATCTGTCAAGATAAACAAATTGAACTATGAATGAAGTGTCTTTACTTTGGTTAATAGAGGCATGACAGGCTCCGTGAATACACAACATTTCCTCCAAGATCAATGTTGATGCCCTGAAGCTCATCAAAATTAAGATTCAACACATTAATGCTGAGCTGGGAAGAAATTTTTGGAATTGAAAAAAAAAAGTTTGAACACTGAAAACAGAATTAATTTTCACTTTTACACAGAAGAAAAATTATTTGAGGACAGCTGGCTACAGCTAATGAAGTTAACGAATGCTCATTTCTGTGATGCACAAGAATATCTGACTATTGATGAGACGAAGATGACTCAATTTCCTCGACTCATAATCACAGTGTTAATTCCGTCTTCCATCATCATCTCATTAAGAATGCATCGAAACCTTGATGATGACCATGATGATGATGATGATGATGACAACATTAGATGCTCAGCTAATAACCAAGAGGAACAGATTTGACCGCACAGGCATTAATATCAGACTTCTTCATCTCTTGTGCATATGACTCGAGTCCAATCAGGGTTCAAAGCCCTCCACAGCACAGAAACAGCTCTGTTAAAGATGACCAATGACCTACTGCTCACTGTTGATTCCGGGAAAAACACCATCCTCATTCTACTGGACCTTAGTGCTGCCTTCGATACCGTTGACCATGACATCCTTTTAACACATCTAGAACAGTGAGTTGGTATTAAGGGTACTGCTAAAAACACTGCTGCATAAAACACAGGATATTTTCAGTGGCTATAGACCAGTTCTCCTCCTCCTCTGCCCTTGTCACCAGTGGAGTCCCCCAGGGATCCATCCTTAGGCCAGTCCTATTCTGCCTATACATTCTGCCCCTTGGATACATCAGAAAACATAACATCTCATGCGATTTCAATGCTGACGATACACAACTTTATCTCCCACTTAAATCTATAGACTCCCTTCAACCTCTCCTGGACTGCTTTAAGGACATCAAGGCCTGGATGGCAAACAACGTCCTTCAGTTAAACAGTAACAAAACTTTACTTCAGTTCTGTACTTCAGTTATATTTGACCCTCTAAATCCAGAACCCAACTCGCAAGTAATCTTGACCACCTTATCCCATATGTGAAGCCTCCTGCTAAAAACCTGGCTGTAATCCTTGACTCCAAGCTCTGCTTTGACAAACATAATACCTCTGTTATTAAAAGTAGTTACTTTCAGTTAAGAACCCTCTCCAAACTGAAACCAATTCTGTCCTTCATTGACCTCAAGAAAGTAATCGACACCTTTATCACTTCTCAACTGGACTATTGTAATTTTCTGTATTTAGGCCTTCCTCAGACTTCACCATCTCACTTACAGTTGGTCCAGAATGCAGCTGTGAGGATGTTGACTGGTACTAAAAACTGCAAGCACATCACCCCAGTCTAAGCCTCCCTTCACTGGCTTCCTGTTCACTTCAGAATTCAATTCAAGACCCTGCTGATTACATTCAATGGTCAGGCCCCACCTTACATCTCAGATCTCATCCACTGGCGCCCAGCTCTTAGATCTCTCAGATCTCAAAGTTCAACCCTTCTACATGTCACACAAGCTCATCTCAAACTAAAAGGTGACAGAGCCTTCGCTCCAAAACTATGGAACCCCCTACCACCTGACATCAGATGTGCTCCTCCCATCTCCATTTTTAAATCTAGTTTAAAGACATATTTTTATTCACTGGCCTTTTAGATCACTAAACTCCTAGTCCATTGTCATGTTCATATTGAGCACTTGCTCCCTGTTGACTACTTGTTATGCACTTTATACATTTGTTTTACCTGCTTATTTTATTAATTTGAATTGCCCTTTGTACAGCACTTTGGTCAGCTCAAGCTGTGTTTAAATGTGTTATATAAATAATGTTGACTTGACTTGACTATTGTTATAGATTAAACTAGCAGTTTCCAACCTTTTTGGCTTACATTAACTCTAAAATGATCAGATTAAGTAATTTAAAGTGATAGCTTGGGTTATTCGACGTGGGGTTGTGTGAGGTACTCATCTACAGTCAGGTTATTACCTACAGTAGATTCAGATTGGCGTGCTCCCAGTTTAGAGAAGCAGCCGGGAGCACCGGCACAGAAGCTGATGGGGTCAGCGAAAAAACGTGTTTTAGCCACACGTCAAATACCCCAAACTATCACTTTAAATCTTTGTTTGTTGCTCTTCATTATTTTAAAAAACCCAGCAAAGATAATAAAAATCTTTAGAGTGGCTTCCACCCTATGATGGGAATCATTGGTCTAAAATACACAATGATATATAAAGCAGTTAGTTTCTTCCATATGATAATACATAAGTCACAGAGGTCATTTTTCTGCAGAATGAGTCATTTTTTTCATTCTTTAAATACATTATGGTGCTTTTGTATTTTCATTGAAGTAAAAGTTTGAATGCAGAACTTCCAGTTGCTTCAGGTATTTTTACATTGTTGTATTGGTGCTTTTGCTCAGTGAAGGCTCTGAATGCTCCCTCCAGCACTGTGGCTATGTGAAATTCACTTTCTCCTCAGTGTGAGATAGTGTGAACATGGCTGATCAGGGCTCATTAAGGGATAAAACAGTGTGGGAGCACCTCACCGACAGAAAGCTGTTAGCATGCGTGCGTGCATTGTTTGTGTCTTTATGAATTCCTGCTAGACAGAATACACTCAGGATTAGACTAATGAGCCCTGTGTTTGTGGGGGAGGCTCATCACCTTGGTGAAAAGCTGAAAAAAAGGGGAAAAAAACAACAACCTCCAAACAGCCATTTATTGATGTGAGTTGGATCCAGAGCTGCTGGCAGGAATGATTTCTTTCACTGTGAAGCTCAACCTGCATGTTCCTAATCACCAGTTTGGCTATTATCACATCTCAGGTGCGTATCCATTAAGTAAATGAATAGGCATTACCTTGGCACTAAACATTAGCATTGTGATTCATTTCATTAGCGTTTTCCTATTTAAAGTCTGTGTCTCTGGGAATGCAGCGGAAAAAGGCATAAACAAGCGCTCCTCCCCTCCCCAAGTTCCACCTGGTTGCTCAGGGAATTTAAGCTCTGCCATGCAGATTATGGGGCTTATCATCATCATCATCATCATCATTATTGTTATTAATATTAATATGGGATCTTTTATTTAAGTAAAAGCATCAATGCCTCAATATAAAAATGACATTACAAATAAAAGTCCTATATTCAAAATTCAACTTCAGAAGAAAAATGAACCCTGAATCAGTCTGTTATCAGCGTTTAACTGTTGTCGTTGGTTGAAGTGTTGTCAGTTTTGTCTATTTAATATTCAGTAAGTTAGTTAGTTAGTTTTTCCCAACTTAGTTGATCCCCGAGGGTCGGGCCGCTCCAAAGGGTCACAAGACGTATCTGAAGGGTTGTGAGATGATTAATAGGAGAGGAAAGATGAAAAAACAAAGTTCTGCCGCTTCATTTTTTTCAGACTTTTCTCTAATCTTTGCTTTTTGTGAAACATTGCATACTTTTACCTCTTTGATCTCCGAATTTAGTGAAGTCATCAAGAAGCCATGAAGTTTGGAGCGGAAATCACTCTTTGGTGGAACAGCGAACAACTCATTAGTCAAGTCTCAAACCAAATGTAGCTCCAGGAGAAAAAAAAAAAAAAAAAAGAAGCAAATTCCATCTACCGCTGTTATGCAAATATTAGGAGGTGGAAACATCAAGATTAACAGCTGGTGGTGCTAATTTTACCATCAGGTGCCATTAAACCACTGAGCACCAGTCAGACCCCAAACACTGGAAAACCAGGTTGAAAGACTACACATATTGGATGGCTTTTGTTTGCCAGTATGTTTTGTCTTTTACATCATGATTTATTTACTAAGTCTGTTTCCACATTTAGTTTTTATCGGTTAACATTTTTGGGCGTCTTCGAATAGGTTTCAAATTCCTGGTATTTATGTTGAAATGCAGAAGTATAACGTAGCATTAAAACTTAAATATTCTAGTAAAGTACAAGTGCCTCCTGGTGCAGTATTTGAGTAAATGTAATTACTTAATTTCCACCGTTTACAGAGACACATTTATGCACATAAACACACACTCAAGCACAGAGACACACTCACGTGTCCTGCTTGCCAGTATAAAATCTGCCGCCTCCCAGGAGATTCTTCCTGCTTGACAAGTGTTGTCACTGGCAGCTGGTGTTTTACACACACACACACACACACACACACACACACACACACACACACACACACATACCCACGCACACCCTTTTTGGTTACTGTCTCTCATTATCCTCTGTTCCAGCACATAATGGACTCACTCCAACTAGAATATTGGAAATGTTTTCAGAGGGAAGCACAGCTTTCCCAAACATAGAGCCTGTAGTATTGGTGATGTATTATTGATGTCTCCTTTTTGTTTTTCTTGGGCTTGTTGTTATATTGTGAGAACACAACAGTAATTGCTCCTTTGGGACTCAGCTCGACGGGATTTATTACACTCGCACTCCAAGATTTAACAGCCAGTCTCCAGCCTGGAAGAAGAAGTTTTCGCATTGGTGTGAAAATTGCCTGTTTGCCCTTGTTCACAACAAACTTGTCATCTTGAGTTTGACGGTTAACAGTTCGTCTTGAGTGCCATATTCAAATTTCCTCCCGCTGTCCCTACCCATGCATATATTTGGCTCCACGCTAGGATTATGCTGCACCTTTTATCTTTCAGTTTCATTTTCAACTCGCCGTATCTCGTGTAGAAAAGGGACTTTCGCAGCGTGGCGGCGGACGTGACGTGAAAATGAAATGGCGGCGTGCACACCTTGCGCTCAGACATCTCTTCCAAGTCATTACTCTCACCAGACTTCTCTTGACAAGATCATCTTCTCCTCATCAATTCACTCCATTGTTTACCACCGGTAACCATGCCTATCACTCCCAACAACTGATCCGAGAGGATTATGGGAACATATCAGCCCAGTGGATCAATAAGCGGAGTGCTGATGAAGGCTGCCGTGAGCTCACTTGTAAATGTGAAATCTCCTCCAACGCGTGATTGACTTCAGGTGCCTGGATGCGCTCAGGAAGGGAAATCCTGCAGATGTTTTTAATGATGTTTGCGAAGGTGCCGCCACTTTGCGCTCGTGTAATGACCTCATCAGATATCATAACTTGTGTTGCAGCGGTGAAGTATAGACTCTTTGCGATTCTAACTTTTCCCCATCAAAGGATGCCCCTGAAATCCCTCCCTGTCTCTCTCAAGGTCCTGCCCTACATTTCCTGGTCTCCGAAGTGCTTCTTTCTCTGACAGCCACTCCTTTTTCTTGTTCCTCTTTTTCATCTCTATGAGATTGCCTTTCATTTTCCTCCCCCCTCT